>NC_056741.1:618267543-618417543 GCF_019279795.1 Protopterus annectens | reverse complement strand
ATAGACAGACAGACAGAGATAGACAGACAGACAGAGATAGACAGACAGACAGAGAGACAGACAGACACACAGAGACAGACAGAGACACACAGACACACAGAGACACACAGAGACACACAGAGACACACAGAGACACACAGAGACACACAGAGACCAACTCCCTAGGAAACCCCCTAACCTGCTAATATTAAATATCAACGCTAGAAGCATTTCTAACATGTACACTCCATATATAGTTCTAACTGAAACATGGCTCAAACCAGACATCTCTCCTAATGAAATTCTAGCACCAGGCTATAATATCCTCCCACAATGACAGTATAACTAAAAAAGGAGGTGGTGTGGCAATACTATTCAAAAACCAGCTAAATGTTGAAATAACAGATGTATCCACCCCACCCTTTGGAAATGCAGAAGTTATTCTTACTAGACTAAACCTGAATCCAAAAAAATTATCAACATAATTGATGTTATATCCCACCCAGTAATGACATACCCATCGTAGAAAACCTTCTTGAATGGGCATCTGAAACACTCCCACAGGAAACTATTATCTTACTTGACTTCAGTATAGACTGACTAACCTGTAACCCCTTTACCCCCAATTAAATCAGCCTCCAGGGTTTCTCCCAAACCATCCAATCCCCAACAAAAACAGACAAAGCCAAGAGGCAATCCACCTTTGACTGAATTATGACAAACAAACAGGCGTTTTTAAAAGGACCAAGCAGGCTGAAATCTTGGTACTGCAGATTAACTTTCTGACCTGTGTTCCTTATAGTCTGAACCCTTGAAAGGGGTAGTGAGGTCATCACTTACTGTGTTGAGCAGTGCTCCTATAAATTTCAAATTCTGGGTTGGTTCTATTTGAAACTTCTCATCTGGAGAAAACCAAAAACTACAAGAACATTTCTGGAGAACGTGACCTCTTGCCCTTGTTAACTGCTGCCTGGTCAGGGCAGTAATAAGCCAGTCATCCAGATACAGAAGCACCCAAAATACTTGCAGTCTCAAGTGAGCAGCTACTACTGACACACATTTGGTAAATACCCTGGGGGGCTGTGGGTGACACCATAGGGCAGAACTCTGAACTGGTAATGACTGGCTCCCAGCCGGAAGTGTAAATACCTTCTGGATTGTCTGTTCATCTTTATGTGATGGTATGCATCCTGAAAGTCTATACAGCATATCCAGTCATCCTTGCCCAGAAAAGGGAGAATGGACCGAACCGTGACCATATGGAACTTCGTGAGCTGAACCGACTTAAGTTGCTGAGGTCCAAAATTGGTCTGCAGTCCCCTATTTTCTTTGGCACTAAAAAGAATCTGAAGTATTTCTAGCCAGGCACTCTGGTGCAGGGACAGTTGACCTCCAATTGCCTCCAGAGGAGGGCAATCGGGCCACCTTCAGAAAAGCTGTAAGGGTCTGCCAAAGAATGAATCTCTGGACCCCTGGTTTTGTGGGTCACCTCTGCCATGGGGGTGACATCAACCATTAGAGTTCCCTTTCTACCCAGAGGGAACATCCTCCATGTGTGTCCTGGAAAGGTTCCTGGCAGTTTTTGAACCACATCTTTCGACTAACTCGTTGATTCCTGGAAAAGGATCTTTAAGGTGTCAAACAAGTACGCCAATGGCAGACAGGGTCTTTTCCATCTTTCTCACATCTGGACAATGTGTCTTTCACTTTCAGGCCAAACAAAGATGTGCAGTCAAAAGGAGCATTGATGAACAAAGACTAGATGGGCTCCGCAAAATCACATAAGCACATCCCGGCATGCATCCTGATGGAAATGCCTGAAGCTGCTGCCCTTGAGGTTACTTTGGCTACATGCGAAATGAGCCTCAAGGAAGAATTGGAAACAGACTGCAGGTTAGCCAACTGAAGTGACAGATGACTGTACTTCCTCAGAAATGGATCTTGAGAGAGAACTTGAAAGCTTCTTAATCAAATCCCTCTGTAACCTTGTGAAATGCGACAAATAATTCAGTGACCTTAAGGCAAAGGTCACTGAAGCATAAACACACTTCTCAAACCTGTCCATTGCCTCAGACTCCTTGTTTGGAGGATGAACAGTGGAACTCTCCTTGGCAAGTTCCTTTTTAGTGGCCACAACAATGACCATGGCATCAACAGGCACTCCTTTTCCCGAAAATTGCATGACATAATTTTGTCAGGTCTTCGAGGTATTGGTTTCAATAGTGTCGGGAACCTTCCATGCCCACTGAGGGATCAACTCCATGAGCTCTTCGGCGGGTGGAGTCACCCAGGAGGTAGACAGGCCAGTACCGAAAGCCGCCAGGGATAGAGGTTCCTCGGATGAATGGTTGCTGAATGTCCAGCCACCTCCCTGTTTTAAGATTTCCAGGATGTCTCCAAGTGAGACATCTTAAGCAGGTGACCATGTGGACCCTTCACCCCCATTGAAGTCTGTATCTTCTGTAATAGACTCTTCTGGGGAGTTCAAGTGCTGCCTCTTGTACATCTCCTCCTTAGGGACCTCCTCAGTGGGATGCTCTGGGGAGGTATCAGAATAAGTCGGGATACCCTGTTGGGAAGCCTGGAATATATATCTGCCAAGAGTATTTCATTTTAATAAGAAATCACTACTACAACAACTGAAGTTTCTTTACTCTGACTCCATAGCCAAAGAATGGAATTCCTCCCAGTACACAAAAACTACCTCTGTGATAACTAAATTCAAAGAGATGCTTTGACATTTAACCAAAACTTGGTTATGCTCTTGTAGCAGCACAGGCTAAGAACACTCAACCTTCTAGCTATTCAGCCTTGATCTGGTAAAGATTGCTACAAAACGCTTAGCTTACCTCCACTGCATTCATAACTCAAATGTGTTTCCTTGCAAACAGGATCTAAGTTTGCCATTACATTTTCCACTGTATGTTTAGGGACTAAGGCTGTTCTAAAAAGTGTGTTACTGAAATTATAAAAACTGTTGCATGTGATTTCTACTTCTATAGCTATTCTAAATACTTATCTTTCTGACTGTTGTTAAATTATATCTCTTTTTTTTTTACAAAAATACCCAGTACTTTAATTATATAAAATGTTATATGCAATTTTTACCCAAATAGCTAATCTAATAACTTGTCCTCCTGTGTAAGAATTGTATGTATTTCTGTCATTTTTTTAAACTTTACTAGAAGTAGTCAATATAGTAACAGAGATAAAACAACTGGAATTAGGATCTTTAGAAAAGGGTACGAGCAATTCCACAGGAAAAAATGGGAATTGTGGGAACAATACATGCACAGGAGGAACGAGGTTTAAAAGAAGGCAGGATTTGAATGAGCTATGTAATTTATGACTGACAATGACTGGATAGATATATAATGTTTGTAACCACAATTATGTCAACAAGGTTTGTGATGTATAATGTTTGCAACTAAAATGATGTCACAATTGTTTGTTTTCATTTATATAAATGTATGATTGCCTATGTCATATATAATAATTTAATAAAGATGCTTCTTGTTTAAAAAAAAAAATGACTGATCATCCAAGAAAATTATCTTTTGAAGACAGCTGGATGCAACAAATTGAATCTCATACCTGCTTCTTGCATTTCCAATTGCTGGAATAAATTTGTTTCTATTTCACCTGGTGTACAGTGAATAATCATTTTCCACAAAACTCTACTTGAACTTTTACTTTGCCTTTTTGCCACAGTTTTGTCATGATCAACTCATTCTACTGGTAGATTTGCACCTTTACTAATACAGGTCTTGGCTGCCTTCTTATGGCCAGAGTTGGAGGATGCACACTGTGTGCTCCCTTCAACTAGCAGTTCCTACTGTGCAGTACCAGAGCAGTTGCTTACTTGTGATAAAATTAATACAGTCTGTTCTTTTCTAGTTCCTCTGGTACAGCAGAAATGTCAGATTTTCCCTGCTTGCTCTTTTCTCTAATTCTACCATTTTTTGACGCATCTCCTTTTGAACAGTCGCATACTCAGCCAGCCTTTTATTGACTTTGACCTCTGATTTTTGCACTTTTATTGGCTCATCTGAATATCCGTTTAAAGCTTTTTCCAGCCTTCTGTTATTTTAGCTGATATACTCCTTCAGTGTTTCATTTATTTTTGACCAGTTCTGACTACATTTGACTTTTTTCCTCTAGATTACTGGAAGCCATGTCTTGCTACAAAGCTGGAGCTTGAACTGTTTTTTGCTTAACAGCTGCATGATTCCACTCAGTCAGTGTTTTCTCTTCACCTTTTATAGTTGATTTTCTTTCTGGCTCTTAGTTTCTTCTTTACTGGCATCCAGGAAGTGCATTTACTAGCCAGTAACTGAATCTACTAAAGGGTCAGAGTTTCTGGCCCTTGCCTTCCAATTTCTTTTAACAGCTTAACTTCAGCTCTCCCAGTGTGATAATCAATTTGCAGCCATCTTGGAAAGTTGAAAAGTCACCTTAAGAAAAATTCTATTTTATAAACTGTTTTGTTTTAAAGATCTCTATCGAACACCAGTGTGAGGACAATATGTCACATTTCTCTGATTTTTTTTTTTTTTTTAATTCAATGAACTAATGTCAATGTTTGGCAAAAGGTAAAACAGGATGCTGACAGCACAAGTTTACTGAAAGAGGAGAGGAGAGGAGGTCCCTATTCAATAGGAAAAAGTGTGGAACAAGGAACCATTCGAAGAGATTATCTTTTGCCCACATCAGAGAAAGCAATATTTTGTACATTGCCCTGTGGTTTAAACAAATATCCTCCCCTGCAGTTCTTCCCAACTCAGTCACAGATTCTAAGCGTCTGTGAAAAAGAAGTGATGTACTCACCATAATGTTCCACCTGTGTTGTCCATTTTCAATCTTCCTCAACACATGGGTTCGGTTCCGATCCTTGGAACCAACTTGGCTGCTATTGCTCATGGTAAACAAAAAAAACTCTCGAACTTATCCCTTACCCACAATGCACCTATCCCAGTTACCTCCAATCGAGTTTGCTGACAGACCAAAGGAAAGATTAAAAGTAAGATATTCATTGAGACTGTATCTGGCACCAGTTACATACCAAGGATAATAATCCGCTAGTCGCCCATTCCTCTAGAAATCTAAGATTATAGTGACTGGTGGGTGGGGAGTTCAGGAAGAATGAAAATAGACAACACTGATGGAATGCTATGGTGAGTACACAACTTCTTTATCTGAAGTTGTCAATTTTCATTCTATCCTCAAACCGTGGGACAGAGTCTGCAGCTACCTAGACCCTGGGGGGACTCAAGGAAGGATATTCCCGAGCACCACTGAACTCAATTGATGCCCTTCTGCTGGAAACAAGATCCAGTTTGTAATGAGTAATTAAAGTATGGGGAGTAGCCCAGGCTGCTGCTGTACAAATATCATCCATGGAGGTTTTAGACTGAAAGACACTGGAATTCGTGACAGCTGTGGTTGAATGTGCTTTTCAAAGATTTCAATAAAGCAATCCCCAATTTGTTGTAGATGAAAGAAATGCACTCTGTTAGCCATCTAGCCAGTGTTACACTGCTCACAGGTTCTCCTAGTATTGCATTAAAGTAACAGATAATTGGTCAGATTTTCTGATATCTTTTGTTCTGTGAATATATTTTAATCGCTTATACTTATTGGATGTGTATAGACAATATTCACCTTTATTAGCAAATCTGGGGAAGAAAAAAAGAGTTATGTACTTACCATAACTTGGCATCTGTGCTATCCAGTGTCATTACTCATCACAAATGGGTCTTGGATCTGACCTCGGACCCAAGCTGGCAACTATCAGACAGATCCAGAGCTCAGGCTCCTCACCTTCCCATACTTCCCTGCTACTTCTAACCCTCAGATTGAGTTTGCTACACCAATGGAAATGCAGAGGAAACTGAGTGTAACTCAAAACTATTTCAACATATCAGTCACTCCAGCCAGCCAGAACCCCAGAAGGAAGGGGGAAGAAAGTCGGGAATGTGATGAATAAAGAAACTGGAGAGCACACATACCAAGTTATGTTAAGTACATAACTCTATCTGATGCTATCCATATCATCATTCATCACAAATGAGTCAGAGTCCCCAGCTTCTAAGTACCCTGGGTGGCCTCAAGGAAGGATATGCCAGAGCACGGAGGAACCAAAGAAGCCCTGTTCCTAGATAAGTCCGGTTTGAAGTGCGAAATGAAAGTGTGAGGATTAGACCAAGTCGCTGCAGCACACATCTCTTCCAGGGAGAGTCTAGCCAAGAAGGAAGATGTAGCGACAGACCTAGTAGAGTAGGTCTTCACCAGTCTAGACAATTCCAATTGCCTAATATCATAAATTTAAGAAATACAACCAGCAATCAACCTGGAAATAGTCACTTTGAAACTGCCTGGCCCTTTCTGTTCTGAGAGACAGCCACAAAGAGATGGTCCGAGTTTCTAAACTCCTATGTCCTTTTTAAACAAAACTGCAACTGCCTGTAGACATCTAGACAATGCAAGACATACTCCCCCTTATTAGAGCAATTAGGGAAGAAGACCGTTAGCCGACCCGACTGATTGAGATTAGCTTCAGAGGCCACTTTAGGAAGAAAGCAAGGATTTGTTCCAATAGACATCTTATCCTTATGAAAGATCATGAATAGTGGCTTAATGCACAGAGACTGAATTTCCCAGATGGCTACTAAAAAGGCGGTCTTCCATGAAAAAATTTAATGTCACATGACCCCACCAGTTCAAAAGGTTTTTGCATTAGAGACTATAGCACAAAAGTCAAACCTCATGGGGGGGGATGGATCCTTAATGGGAGGTGTAAGAAAAACTGCTTTCAAAAAAAAGCTTTACATAATCTGGAAGAAAAGGTAGGCTTATTGTTGACATGGAAATTAGGGATGGCTGCCAACTGGAGTTTAATGGTCAAAAAAAAACTCGCCCTATCCTGAAAAAGGGGAGATAAGAAGAGCAAAATATTAGGGATAGGGACTGAAAAAGGATCTGGATTTCTTTGTCTGGCCCAAATGGAAAACCTTTTCCATTTACTGGAATAAACCTTCTTTGTAGACTGTTTTTGAGAAGCCAAAATAGTATTTCTCATGGGAGAAGGAACCCTGGAATGTGAAAGGATTACTGGAACACGAGAAACCATGTGGTTAGACGAACTGTCTGGAGATTGGGAAGTGGAAGCCCCCAGGGATGGGATATGAGATCCAGAATGGGATCTAGTACCCAGAGTGGATACCACAGATGAGACCTAGGAAGGGGAACCACACCTGACGAGGCCAGCAAGGGGCAATAAGAATGAGGAAGGACTTCAGGGGATGAGCTTTCTGTAAGACCTTGAGTATTAGAGGGATAGAAGGAGAAGTATAGAGGAGACCTGAGGCCAATCGTGAACAAGAGCATCCCTGGATGAGTTTGTGGTCACTGTGGCCTTGGGCAGGGGAAGACAAAGTGGCCTGCCTAGGTACAGGTCCTGAGACTGAAGCCACCAAGCGAGGCGATTCCAGTAAACCTGCGTCAACTTTATCATCATAGACAGACTGAACCAGAATGGACCACTGGACTGCCAAGGTCCATTCCCATACATGTCAAGCAGAGCACCTCACTGGCCCTCTTCAATAGAAATCTTGATGAGTGGAGTTCACCCCGGGGATCGCTCCAGTGGCTCTGCTTGATAGAGGCACTGGGAACTAATGTCAGGTGGCACAATGACACAGCACTTATGGGCCAGGCTTGTAAAGGGTCCAGGGCCATTAGCCTAGTGCATACCTATGAACCTATGAGATCTGGCAAGAGGAACTAATTGAATGGCTTCCACCATAGAACCTAATGCTTGGAGAATCAAGTGAACTGATGACAGCTGTAGCTCCATCAAAAGAGAAAACTGGCTTTGAACGAGTTGAATCCTGCAGGGAGGGAGTGCTGCAGTTTCTGATACTGTGTCCAGCTGTACTCTGATGAACTCCAGATTCTGGCACAGAACAAGGTTGGATTTGGGCAAATTCACAGTGATACCTGGATGATGGAAAAGACTGAGGGTATAATCGGTGGCCACTGATGGTCAATGCCTTGTGGGAGTTGTGAGGAGCCAATCGCTCGGGTACAGAAAGACCTGGAACTCTTGCAGCGGGAGATGAGCTGTCACCACTGCCATGCATTTGTTAAACACCCAGGAGGCTGTGGTGAGTCCAAAGGGCAGGGCTCTGAAGTGGTAATGATTGGCCCCAACCAAAAGCGCAAGTGTCTCCTGGAGCATCTGTCGATTTTTATATGATAGTACACGTCCTTGAGATCCACTGAGCACATCCAATCGTCTCTGTGGAAGACAGGCACAAAGGACTGAACAGTGACCTTCTGGAACCTGGAATTCTTGACAGACAGATTCAGCTTACTGAGGTCCAAAATAGGACGCAGGTCCCCAGTCTTCTTTGGCACCAAAAAGAAGCAAAGGTAAGTTCTGGACCCTTTTTGTCCTGTTGGAACCTCTTGGATGGCTCTATTTTAAAGAAGGTCTTGAACCTTGAGATAGGCCAACTCCCTTAAGCAGGGTGGAACATCCAGGAGAAATTTTTGAATTGGAGGGGGCTGAGAAAAGGGAATGGAGTAACCCCTGGAAATAATTTTTAGCACCCACTGATTGGAAGTGAGACTTGCCCAGGCTAGGGGGAGAAGGGATAGTCGACCCCGACAGGGTCCAGGGCAGGACAGTCAGGCAGCAATTCAGGAATGCTGAAAGGGCTTCTCTGAGAAGGGTTCACAGGAACCCTGGTTTTGTGGACCCCCCTCTGCCCCTGGGGCGGCATCTGCCACTGAATCCCCTACCCCAGCTGACAGAAGAGTATTCCTGGGGAGCATCCTGGAAGGAAGACGGAGCCCTCTGGAAGCAAAGTTTCTTACTTCCCTTCTAGGTCTTAGAGAAGGATGCTGGGGAGTACAGAACTTGATCTCTACCACAGAACAAGTCTTACCTTCCTCTTCACTATGAGTTAAGATTTCCTTAACAGACGGACCAAAGAAGGTGGAGCTATCAAAGAGGATGCAAGTGAAAGATGCCTTGAAAGGTTCTGCAAAGGGAAAGCCAGGCATGCTGTCAAATAGCAATACCAGTACCTGCCACTAGAGAGGTGGCCTCCACCGAACTGGAGATCAACCTCATCAAAGCATTAGCCAAGGAAGTCAGAGTAGACAGCTTCAGGGAGACCAGCTTAAGATTCTCCAGAGGCAACAACTCTGTAAGGGAAGTGGTAAGTTCCGAAACAAAGTCCCTCTGAAGCCAGGTAAAATGGGACAAATAATTAGTTGCTCTCAGTCCGAAAGTAGCTGAGGTAAACACATGCTTTCCAAAATAGTCAATCGTCCAGAGCTCCCTGTTCGAGAGATGGACTGAAGAGCTTTGCTAAGCTAACTCGTTCTTAGTAGCAGCGGCCACCATGCCTGTATCAATGAGGACACCTTTGCTCCAAAATGTTCTGTCTGCGGAAGGACTGAGGAATTTGTCGGCTTTTTTGGGAACAGGTTCCACCATGTCCGGCTCCTTCCAAACCCTGCTGGCAATAAGATCCACAAGCTCATCAGCAGGGGGGCACACCCATGAAGAAGATGGGCCTGTCCCAAAGACCTTCAGGAATATGGACTCAGAGGATGGGGTGGGAGAAGATCAACCGCCTTTCTGCTTGAGAATCTTGAGGATGTCCCCGAAGGACACTTCCTCAGGCAGAAGTCTAGGGGACCACTAGGGGACCAGTCTCCCTCCTCGAAATCAAAGTCCTCCGTTAGAGACTCTCTGGGGGAGTCCAAGTGTCTCTCCATGCATGTTTTCTCTGAGTGGGTTCCTCCACTGTGGGCTCAGAGGAGGACTCGGAAGAGATGGGTACCCCAAGTGGGGCAGTGCCCACCTAAAGGCGCTCATGGGAGGGCTGACCCTGGATGGATGATGATGATGCCTCAGCAGCCAAACCTGAGGAAAAACTAGGGGTACCCACAGAAGATGGAGAGGCAACAGCTAAATTGGAGAAGGTCCTCTCTACTGCCCAAAAGGCTGTCAGACTGCAGAAGGCTCCTCCCTCCTCCCCAGCAGCCAGGGCCATCTAGGAAGGAGGAATGGACCCTGGTGCAGCACAGAAGCCCCTCTGACTATATTGGCCCCAAGCTGCCACAGCTGAAGCTCCCAGGGGGAGGGAATGGTCTGAAAGGTCTGGGCCAGAGCCCATCCTGAGCATGCCCACACCAACATCTCAGAGGCAAGACGGGCAACAGAACAGAGCCTGCAGGGACCCCAACGGTGTAGAGAAGGGAGGTATACCAGACACTGTCAGCCTCTCAGTAAATCCCTTGGTCCTGATGCTCCTAAGCCTGAGGGACTGAAAGAGGAGAGTGGAGTCCTGTAGATGGGGAGGGTCTCCCAGTCACCTGGGCAGGGGACAGCAGCAAGCCCATCTCAATTTGAGCCTTGTGGAAGCTCATCATCCTATCCATGTCCGAGGGAAGTAGACTTCTGCAGGACCTGGACGAGACTGACAAGTGTCCTGACCTTGCAAGGGATCCTAACCTGGATCTCATAGCTCTACAGTCCCAGCAAGGGGATCTATTTTGATGGAACGGATCTGACTTCTTGGAAGACCGAGAGGGTTAGCCTTCAATTATAATAGGATCTGACAGTACTATCGGATCCCACAGCCTAGCTGGATCACAGGGCTTGGACGGTATACCGGTCGGATCAGATGGCTTGTGCCTACTCAGATCCAAAGTCCTCCACTCCATGGAGATCTTGGATCTGAGAGTCTGATCTGAGGCTTTTGAATGGTAATCTCAGATCTGGGGATCTGAGATCAGAGAGCCTCAGCTTTTCTGAAAGCGAGGAGGAAGAAGAGGACCTCCCCAAGGGAGAAGGAGGCCTCTTTTTAGATTCCTGAGAGGGCTTGGAAGGGGAGTCTGAAAGCAGAGGACCCACTGTAAGCCAAGCCCTTGAAAAGAAGTTTATTGCGGCAGTCCACGAAGGCCCTGAGGTTGAATGCATCACATTCAACCTCCAGGTGCGCCGCCCTTAAGCAATAAGGACACTCCTCATGCGAGTTGGAACAGGTCATCTTTTGACTGCATGAGGAGCATCCCTTAAATCCAGAAGGTTTATCAGCCATGGTAAATTGCACATACACACACACACACACACACACACACACACACACACACACACACACACACACACACACACACACAAAGAACCCACAAGAAAAAAAAACACAACTTCCCTTGCTAAACTTAAAACCAACTGTAAACCTGCCCCCCCCCCCTTTTTTTTTAAGCAGAAAAAAAAACCGGTAACAGAACACAACGTCGGGAAGGGGTAAACCAAAAAGCTACATTAGAGAATGGGAAGGGAGGAAACTACTTTAAACTAACTTAAAATAAGCAAATATTCACTAAAGATAAGTAAATTTAAACTAGAAAACTCCAAAAGAAAACACTCATCTTACTAGCAGCTTGAGCTCTAAAGACCACGTCTGAAGCATTTCAGTGGCAAATGAGATCTGGGGGTTAGACGCAGCAAGGAATTACGGGAAGGGGAGGAGCTTGAGCTCTGGATCTGTCTGATAGTTGCCGGCTCAGATCCAATGTCAGATCCAAGATCCATTTGTGATGAATAATGACACGGATAGCATCAGATCTGGTAGGTTAACAGTCTGATTTACAGTGAATTCTGAAGCCACCTTTGATAGAAAAGAGAGATTTGGTTCTTAGTGTAACCCTATCCTTGTGAAAAATCAAATATGGTGGTTTACAAGGCAGAGTGAGAATTTCTGCAATCCTTCTGGGGGAAGTTACAGCTACTAACAAAGTGTGATCTTAAGTTTCTGTCCTGGAAAACGAATCGGCTGACTGTTCAAAAGGAGGTTGTATGACTGCTTGCAACACCAATTCCAGATCCCAAGGAGGGATCTGATCTTTGTAAGGAGGCTTTAACAGAAGAGTGCCTCTCAAAAAAGCCTTACAAAGTTTATGAGAAGCAAGTGATGAGTCCTTGAATACAGTATGAAAGTTAGATATAACTGCTAAATGAACTTCAATAGTAGAAGATGAAGCTCTTTCACTGAACAGAGAAGCTAAAACTTCAGGAATCTTATGAATAAGGGTCAACTTTATTTTGACATTTCCAAAAGATAGATCTTTTCCATTTACTGTTGTAGATTTTATGTGTAGATGATTTATGAGAGGCCAAAAGAATATCTCGGACAGATAAAGAATGCATAGATTGGCTAGTAACAAAATTGGAGAAACCAAGCTGTTAGCTTGAGGTTCGAGATGTCTGGATGGATCATGCCTGTCAGGTGGGACAGGATAGTGGAACTGGGTCCAAAATCCAAAGGCAGTGAATTAGATAAGGCCAAAGGAAGGGGAACTAAACCTGTCGAGGCCAATAAGATGCAATGAGAATTTTGATCTTCAACGTGATTGGAATTAGAGGAATCAGAGGAAAGACATAGAAGACCTGGGGGCTAAGTGTCTACCACAGCATCCCATGGTGATTCCCCCTGAGGGGAGATTAGGACAAAGTAGTTGCTGCATGTGCTGTCTAGAGGAGAGGTGAAAATATCACAGCAAGGCTGGCCACAATGATGGAATATTGAGGGACCACTCATGAGGCAGGAGTATGCATCTGCTCAGTTTGTCTGCTTTCACATTGGATTTCCCCGGAATGTGCATTGCTATGAGAAAGCGGTTGGATGAGATCACCCACTCCGACAGCTTTTCAACACAAGGGATAAGACCTGGTTCCTCCTTGCTTGATGATATACAAAACTACTGACAATGTTGTCCATTTGAATCGCAATTGTTCCTGAAGGGAGAGCATCTTGGAATGCCTGCAATGCTAACTGTTAGAAAAATATGTATTTGAACACATATAAAGTGTTAGTTAAAAAGCAAAAAGTATATAATGCATTTTATTCTATTTACAATATGGCAATAAGAATGATTTTACATGTAATTGCTTGAAGCTTTGGAGCTGCAGTGTATTTGAACTCTGACCCTGGCAGTAGCCAGCTTAGCAAGCTTATGTTTTTCACTAATGATTATCTGCTGGGTCAGGAAATTAAATGTATAAAGCATTGAAAATCTTCTTCCTTCCTCTGGGATAATTGGCCTTGTGAATGTTACCAAGATAAGACACAGCTGCTGAAGTAATGTTGCAAGAAGAACAAAGAAGTGTATTACAAGACTGAACTAACTATTGTATTCGAGCAGGCCTGAAACCTTGAAGGAGTAACATTTACAGAAAGACATTATAACTGACCAGGTGCTTTGCAAGGCTGTATTATTCCCATGGGAAAACTTTTAAAATGTATAACATCAGCTTTTTTTTATGAATAGAATATTGTAGACCATAGTGATGTAGGTGCCCTGTGACTAACCACGTCAGTAAGGTGGGCACAGCTTGAGTGTTAAACCTATATAAAATTGTGTACTTCCTGCATCATGTCAGACAAAACTCTGTACTTGTATGGTTTTTTGCCTCCTGGTGTACACTAGTAAACTTTTGCATCTGAGCCTCCTGTGTTGTTATCATTGTTTTTATTTAACAGTTTGGTCCTTCTGACCGGAAGCCCTCAGACAGCTACAGATCAGAGTGTACCGGTGGTCGAATACTGCGCAGGAGAAGCTACCAAAACGGTTCTTCTTGAAATACAAAGACCTCCGACTGAACTGTTGTTTTGAGAGGCTGGCCACTTTCTGATCTGCGGCCGAAGAGCGGTCTTGAACTGGTCGACTCAGGAGGCTCAGGTAGGAAGATATTTGCCTTTTTTATGTTTTAGATCAGGGACTAGGTTACAGTAAATGTCATGGTCAGAGATTTGTTATACAGATCAGGGACAAAAGGAAATTACTGTATATTTTGTCAGAGATCAGGGAAACAGAATAAGGTAGGCAGTTATTCTAGATAAACTGTGTAAGGAACTGAAATACCACGTGGTGAAAAGGGTTACGTAACATTTTCTTTTAGAATGGGAAATCAGTGCACTAAAAACTCGCGAGATCCGCCCCTAACTGAAGACGCAAAATATATGCAATTACAACGGGCTGATAATGTAAGGTATTATACAAAATAGGTTAATAAATACGGATTTGACGGAAAATTAAATAAGATTTCATTAGTTAAACTTTTAAAACAGCTTAAATCTGACGCAGAAGGTCAGGCAAAAAAACAACAGCGATTAGGCATTCCTCAGGCACACAGGTGGATTGAGGAAGTAAACCGAAGGGAACAAAAAACTAAAAATGCTAAAACATTATTTTTAGACAAAGAGGATAATAATACAGTAATAGCAATGGCTCCTCCTCCCCCGCCCCCTCCGATGCCTTTTTCAGGATATGAAGCAGGAGGACAAGCTGGTCCACCTCCACGTTATCCTGAAGTCACAAGAACACTAAAACCATTTATTAGAAATCCTACTGAAACTAGGTCCCAGACACGTAAAACACTTGGGGACACAGACTTATATCAAATAGGGAGAAACACACTAGAAGAGAGTGAGGAAGAAATCTGCCCACTAATCGAGGTACCAAATCCTCAGGCAGGACAGGAAGGACAGGACCCAACTCTTCTAGTATATAGACCATGGACACCGGAAGATATTCGGAAAGCTACAGAGGGAATCCCTCATCCAAAAGTTAATTACACAACGTTTTTACAAGATTTACAAGGTATGAGACTAAGTTACCACTTGAATGGGGAAGAAGTAGAAAAGGTAGTTAGACAAATTGTGGGTCCAGACTGGCACATGATTTGTGGCACCTGGAATCCTCGTAATGCAGAGCTTAAACCACTCTCACATAGTGACGCAGAAGTAGACAACAGAGTGAAAGGTCTTACAGACCGAATTTCTGAAAAATGGAAACCTAGAGCAGATTGGACTTGCATTAACCAATGCATACAACAAGAGAATGAAACTGTAGATGGGTACTATGGTAGATTATTGGAATGTTTCAATAACCATAGTGGTATGGCTATTCCTGAAAATCAGACACATACCACCTCGTATGAACAGCAACTGAAAAATGCGTTTTTGAAAGGTTGCATTGCACCTATCAGTAGCTTTATTACAAAGCATATGATAGATCATTGAACAAGTAGGCTACAAGCCTTACTTGAATATGCTAGACATGCTGAAAGACACTTTAATAGTAAAAAGAAAAAGAAGACACAAGTCTTCACAGCTGAAGACGGAGCCGAGGTCTTTGTAGTACAGTCAGGTAAAAAGGGTAAGAAAAATGCCCAGGGAAATAGACAATCTGACAAAAGGTCAGAAGATTTTGAAGAGAGAAAAAAGAAAGGTGAGTGCTTTAAGTGCGGAAAGAAAGGACATTTAGCAAGGGATTGCAGGCTAAATAAAAAGGTGACTACAGAAAATAAAGGTGATGAGGACTGACTATATGATAGTGATGAAAGTCAGAAATCATCAGGAAAGGCAAACAAAGGACAAATGTAAATGTAGTGGAAGGAACAGAGGAAGTGCAAGCAGATGTAGAGGATGAAGAAAGTGAAATTTTAGATTTGGCATTACTGAGCTTGGAGCTCTACCTGGCAGACACAAAACTGAAAGTTACACTTCTGGTGGAGGGAAGGGAAGTAAAATTCTTGTGTGACTCAGGAGCGTCACGAACTTTGATACACCCCTCAAAGTTACCAGAATATTCCGAATCACCTGATTATATATTAGTGAAAGCAGCAAATGGACAGCTATATAGGGAGCCACTCTCCCATGATATAGCAATAACTGACCCTGTTTCAGGTATGACTCAGAAAAGTAAAATTGTAGTTTCTGCAAAATGTCCATTAAACTTACTGGGAAGAGATCTTATGCAGATATTTGGCATAACGGTGGTTCCCACTATGCAGGGTATGGAGGCACAAAGACAAATGGATACGTTCGTGGTGCGACCAGAGGGTGAGACTTTTTACTGGTACAGCCAGGACCTAGTTACGACTGGTCCAGGGGCAGTAACCGAGGAACTGATGAATGTAGCCATCAGTAAGGCCCCCTCCCTTGACACTGATCAACAGCATTTGTTACATTGTACTCTATACTACTGTAGCATGCCAGGACCTGATAAAGAATATGAGCAAGAATTACTCAAAAATCCTGCTAACAGATTAGTATTACGAACCTTGTATTGGGATACTGAGGGAAACAGTGTGGTAAGTTGTTCATTACCTCAGGAATTTATGACACTGTACAAATCTGATCGACTACCACATGTCAGCTTGACAAAGAATAAGGATGTGAAATGGGCGGATTTAGGAGAAAAAGTAACAAGATGGGAAAAACAAACTGAGTTAGAATTATCAGAGCAGGGAATACAAAAACAGAAATTGAATTGGTTAACACAGACACATCCAGCTGTACACTTACAAACTAGTGAAGACAGCTGATTAGCATTCTTATTAGAAGAAGAAGAAAAAGCCTTGTGTGACATACCAAACATTCTTTGGTCAACAGGTAAATCAGATGTAGGACTTATTCAAACAGCAGGACCAGTAACTATTACACCAAAATCAGCATTTAGACCACAGAAAAGACAATACCCTTGAGGAAAGATGCAGAGCAAGGAATCAAGCCTATAATAGCAGCATTACTCAAGGAAGGAGTACTGGTAGAATCTCTTGATTCACCATGTAACACCCCTCTATTTCCTGTTAAAAAAGCAAACGGTGAATGGCGGATGGTACAGGATTTACAAGCTGTAAACAATGCAATAATACCCAGAGCACCTACGGTGCCAGACCCACACACCTTGTTGAATGATTTGAAACCACAACAAAAATATTTCACTGTGGTAGATATAAGCAATGCTTTCTTTTCAATACCTATACATCCTGATAGCCAGTATTGGTTTGCATTTACATTTCAGGGTAAAAGATATACCTATACTCGGCTACCGCAGGGATATTGTGAAAGTCCGACAATATTTGCACAAGAAATGGCAAGCAACCTGGCAGGGTTTACCCCACCAGGAGGTAGTCAGATTCTACTTTATGTAGATGACATTTTGCTAGCAGCTCCCACCCAGCATCAATGCAGGGAGGATACGGTAGCATTATTGAAATTTTTAGCAGCACAAGGACACAAAGTAAACAAAAGTAAGTTACAACTTTGGAGAAAACAGGTTAGATACCTAGGATATGTAATATTCAATGAAGGTAGAATATTAGACGAAGACAGAAAAACAGCGATTTTACAGGCACCTAAACCAGCAACCAAGAAAGAAATGATGTCCTTCTTGGGAACGACTAATTTTTGCCGAAGCTGGATATCAAACTATGCTTTAGAATCTGCTCCACTGACTGATTTAATGTATAAAACACCAATGGCAGCACAAGATGTATTACAATGGACACCTGAAGCAGAAACAGCTTTCTGCAGACTAAAACAATTGATAGCTTCATCATTAGTTTCAGGACTTTCAAATTACCACAAAAGATTTTTTCAGACCGTAGATTGTAAACAGGGATACATGACGTCAGTTTTGATGCAACAGCATGGGGATAAGCAACGCCCCATAGCTTACTATTCATCACAGTTAGACCCAGTGGCACGATCGTTGCCCCACTGTGTGCAAGCAGTAGTCGCAGCTGCAATGGCAGTACAGGCTTCGGCCTCAGTGGTGTTATTCCACCCTCTCGCATTGAGAGTGCCTCATGCAGTCGCGATAATTTTACTGCAAGAAAAAATAGCATATCTATCTCCTGCTAGACATCTTTCATGCATGACCATACTGCTGAGCCAGCCTCATATGGTAATTGAACGTTGTACAACATTAAATCCATCAATGTTACTTCCGACTCCTGTAGATGGCACACCGCACAGCTGCCTGCAGGAAATTGAGCAAATAAGTTTGCCCAGACAAGACCTCACTGATATGCCCTTGGATGATGCCGAGGTGACATTTTATGTGGATGGCTCAGGCAGAAAGGGTCCTACAGGGAAAAATCTAGTAGGGTATGCAGTAGTCACAGATACAGAGATTTTAGAAGCCCAACCCTTACAGCATAACCTGTCTGCTCAAGCAGCAGAGCTGATAGCCTTAACACAGGCTTGCACTCTAGCGAAAGATAAATGTGTGAACATATATACTGACAGTCAGTATGCTTTCTCTACAGTGCATGTTTTTGCACAACAATGGAAAAATAGGGGAATGATAACATCTAATGGTAAACCGATTAATCATGCGCAACTTATTTTGAACTTGTTAGATTCCATTCAGTTACCTACTAAAGTAGCTATTTGTAAATGTTTAGCTCATACAAAACAGGATACAATTTCAAAAGGAAATGCAAAAGCTGATGCAGCTGCAAAGCAAGCAGCCTCAGAAACTTTACTTTTAACCGAGGAATTACAACCCTCTGAGATTTTAGATCTAGAAATGTTAAAAACAATGCAGACACTAACTACGAAAGCAGAGAAACAGAAATGGGAGAAACGAGGTGCAATCCTCGTAGGTCTCCAAAGAGAAAAAAACAATATTGCCATCTAATTTATTTAGATATGCAGCTTTGTTGAGCCATGGGCAGTGCCATGTCTCAACAGGGGGGATGGTACAGTTAGTAAATCGAATATTCCAAACATATGGATTCACAAACTTTACACAAAAATTTTGTGCAGCATGTCATACCTGTAACAAACATCATGCACAAGGGGCATTCAAACCCAAACAAGGGAGTTTTCCTACACCACCATATCCGTTCCACACTATTTGTATGGATTTCATAGAATTGAATAAATGTGAAGGGAAAAAATACTGTTTAGTAATTATAGACATGTTTTCCAAATGGGTAGAAGCTTTTCCAACTAAAAATCCAGATGCAGCAACAGTAGCAAAGGCCCTAATAAAATAAATAATTCCTAGATTTGGCATACCGGAAAGAATCTATAGTGACAATGGGACACATTTTGTTAATCAGATGATTCACCAACTTGGGAGATTCTTTGGGATCTCCTTGAAGAATCATTGTGCTTACCACCCACAGTCTGCAGGACTGGTGGAAAGGTACAATGGAATTTTAAAAAGCAAATTGAGGAAGTTAGTAAACGAGACACAGAAAAATTGGATTTGCTGTTTGCCTTTGGCACTGCTGAGCATGAGAACAGTTCCAAATGTAAAGGGTTTGACCCCCTTTGAAGTGATATTTGGAAGGGCATATTATGTGCCACAGTGGAAAGCTCTCATGCCTGCAGAACTAGAGGCTGACAGCTCATTAGCTAGCTATATGAGGAAACTGTTAAATAAAAAGTACAGTTTTGTACCTACCATAAATGTAGATGTCCGAACTGGATAGCATCTGCAGTCATAACAAATGGGTTGTCCTGTCGTCAGGCAGCCCTTCGGTCGGCCAGATTCCAAAGTCTGGGTCCGGCTTCGGCTGATGTCGCACTTCACCCGACGTCATCTCTGCTGGTCTTCGGGTATAAAGGCATCAGCCGACGCCATTTTCTTCAGTGTTTCTTGCCTCAGATGCCAGTTGCCCTCTTGGAAGGCTAAAATTTGGATAAATGCCAATGTATGCAGACAAGGTAGAAGGCAATTTACAAAAAATAAGCATGTATGTACATATATACAAACAAATACACCATAAGAGACTCCCCCCTAGCTAGCTATTAGGAGTGTAAATACCCTAGGAGTACCACAGAGGGGAAGGAGGGTGGGTAATCCTGACTGCAGATGCTATCCAGTTCGGACATCTACATTTATGGTAGGTACAAAACTGTACTATGTCCTTCATGGATGCATCTGCAGTCATAACAAATGGGTAGAATACCATAGCCAAACTAGGGGTGGAGGAAGAAAAAATGATGGTGTAGTTAGGATCCCTTGCAGTACAGCAGTGGCAAACCCTGCTCGGGATCTAGAATATAGAGGTAAATTGTAATGCTTGGCAAATGTATGCACGGAGGTCCAAGTAGCCGCCTCAATAATGTCCTTGGTTGCCACTCCTCGTAAGAAAGCTGTGGTAGTGGCTGTAGCTCTTGTTGAATGAGGTCTTATGTTCTGTGGCATTGGTTTTCCATGGTAGGAGTAACAGAATCTTATGCAATTTCCTATCCATTTGGAGATTGTCTGTTTGGAAATTGCTTTTCCTTCCCTTCCTGGTGCGTAGGCCACTAACAGTTGGTCAGTTTTTCTGTTACCTTTGGTTCTGTCCAGGTAGTAGCGTAACTGTCTATGTACATCCAAGGTATGCAGTAGCCTTTCCCCCCTGTTCTGTGGGTTGGGAAAGAAGGTAGGTAGGTGGATTGCCTGGTTTAAGGACACTCTGGATACCACCTTTGGCATAAATGTAGGATTAGTTCTCATGGACACTCTATCTTGATGGAAGATCAGGAAGGGTTGTACTGCCATTAAGGCCTGGAGTTCTGAAACCCTTCTTGCTGAAGTAATTGCCAGAAGGAAAGCAGTTTTCCATGATAGGTGTTGAAGATCCGCTGTTCCTGCTGGTTCAAATGGTGGGAGTGTCAATTTTTCTAGTACAAAATTTAAGTCCCATGCTGGTAGTGGTGGTTTCCTAGGAGGTTTTACATTCTTAATTCCTCTGAGGAATTGCCTGAGTAGAGGGTGCGAGAAAACAGGTGGATCAAAGCTGTATTCTGCAGAAATAGCTGATGCATGTATCTTGATGGAGGAATAGGACAGGCCTGTGTGTAGAAGCTCTGCCAAGTACTCCAGGATGTTAGCAATGTCTATGTTTGACACATCTTTTCCTCTTTCAGCACTCCAAGTGGCAAACCTTTTCCATTTTCCTGCATAGTTCCTTCTTGTTGAAGGTCTGCGGGCTTCAAGTATAATGTCTTTAACCCTTTGGGATAAGTCTGGGTTAGTTGCTCTTAAGTGATGTTCCAGGCAGTCAGTTGTAAGGTTTTTAGGTTTGGATGCAGGATGTTGTAGTTGTTCTGAGTTAACATCAAAGGCATCAGGGGTATTGACCACATTCTCCCCTGAGACATGCTCCTCAGCAAGGGATACCAGTGTTGTCTTGGCCAATTCGGAGCCATCAGAATTATCCTTGGTTTTTCCTCTCTGATTTTCAGCAGTACCTTGTGCATCAAAGGAAGAGGTGGGAATGCATAAGCTGTCAGGCCTTTCCAACTGAAGGAAAGGGAGTCCACCTTCCATGCAAGAGGGTGACACGTCCGTGTGCAGAATTTCCTGAGCTGGTGGTTGAGTGTGGATGCGAACAGGTCTATTTGTGGCATTCCCCATTTCCTTGTGATGGCCTTGAAGATGTCCGGGTGCAGCATCCATTCGTGAGCATCCGAGGCGGTTCTGCTTAACATATCTGCTAGGGTGTTTTCTTTTCCTGGCACAAAGGTTGCCTGTAACTGGATGTTGTAGTTCAGAGCCATGTTCCAAAGCTCCAGAGTCATTCTGCATAGGGGGTAAGAATGAGTGCCCCCTTGCTTGATGTACCACATGACTGTGGTGTTGTCTGTCCTTATCAATAAATGGCCTTCTTTGAGGAAAGGCTTGAATTTCTGGATTGCTAGTTGTACTGCCAGCATTTCTTTTTGGTTTATGTGCAGGTGCATCTGGTCTGGAGTCCACAATCCTTGTATGCATTTGTCCAACATGTGTGCCCCCCAGCCTAGGTCTGCGGCGTCCGTTGTGATGGTCTGGTTCGCTTGACATTTGTGGAAGGGCAAGCCTAGGTTTGCCTGGCATGCTTGGGCCCACCATAGGAATTCTTGTTTCAGGCATGGGATTAGTGGGATTTCGGTTTCTAAGCTGTGCCTGTGTTGAGACCATAAGTTTTTTAGGTACCACTGTAGTTTTCTCATATGCAGTCTGGCATGAGGAATCAGGATTATGCATGATGCCATGAATCCCAAGGCCTGCAGTACTTTTCTTGCTGTTAGTTTGTTCTGCTTTGTTAATGCCAAGAAGTAAAGAGGGAGTTGTTCTTGTTTTTCTGCAGTCAGGAATGCCATTTGTTTTACTGTGTCCAATTCTGCACCCAAGAATGTTCTTGTCTGGGATGGTATGAGCCTTGACTTTTTTAAATTGACTGTGTATCCCAGGGCTTGTAGCAAGCGAATGACCCTTTGTAAATCTGTTGTCAGCTTGTCTTTGTTGTCCGCTTGTAACAGGCAGTCGTCCAGGTATGGATAGATTTGGATTCCCTGTAGCCTGCAATGAGCGATTACTGATGCCAGGCATTTTGTGAATACTCTGGGCGCAGTAGATAAGCCAAAGGGCAATGCTGAGAATTGATAATGCTCTGATCCTGCAAGGAATCTGAGGTATCTTCTGCAATTTGGTCGGATGGGGACGTGCAGGTATGCCTCCTTGAGATCTAGAGTCACCAGCCAACACTCCTTGCCCAGCATGGGAAGAAGTTGCTGTAAGGTCAGCATTTTGAATTTTGGAACGATGAGGTATGTGTTTAAGACGGACAGATCGAGAATGGGTCTCCAAGTTTTTTCTTTTCTTGGGACTAGAAAGAGTCTGGAGTAAAATCCTTTGCCCTGTTGATTTACTGGTACTCTCTCCACAGCTCTCATCTTGGTTAGTTGAACTACCTGGTTTAGAGCTTCTGTTTTTTGAGTTGGAGGTAAGTTTGGCATTCCTCTTTTTACTGGTAAGGTGTGGAAGTGGAACCTGTAGCCTTGATCTATGGTTTTTAAAATCCACTTGTCTTTTGTGATATAGTGCCAATTTTGTGAAAATAAGGCTAACTTTCCGCCTAAAGGTGCTGCTATTTGCTCTCTGGTAGGCGGTGTCAGAGCCAAGTCACTGAGATTGTCCTGTTGCAGTGGCAGTGGTTGTGTCAGTGCCTCGCTGGTTATTACCTTGCCACTGTCGTCCTCTGTAGGCACTTCCTCTGGATTGGTTTCTGCCTCTAGAGTGTCTATACCTGCCTCTTTGGGTCTTTGAGGTGTCTGGAAAGGACCAATTTTTGGCAGGCCAGTTTCTGCTAAACCGAGGGGGCTGAACCTGTAAGAAATCCTTAACTGTTTGTACAGATTTTGCCTTCTCTTCCATTTTCTTCATTACTTCTTGAGCAGAGGTACCAAATAGACTGTCCTTATCCATAGGAGCATCTAACAGCTTTGCTTTTACATGATCCGGCAGGACCTGCTCCTTCAACCATGCATGCCTTCTTATCACTGTGCCAGTCATGGCTGATCTAAATGAAGCCTCCAGTGCATCATAGCCACATTTCAAAGAATGGTTACTAACCTGCTGTATGTTCTTCACCATTTCTAAAACATATTTCTTATCTAAGGATTCTTCAGAGGAAAGTTTCTTAGTCAACTGATCAAGCATAAACTCTTGGTATTGGATCATGTGAAACTGACAGTTTAAAGCTCTAGCTGAGAGAGTGGCAGAGGTGTAAACTTTTTTGCCCCATCTCTCTAATGACCTGGACTCCCTTTCAGAAGGGAGAGGTTTTTTTGTAGAGGTAAAAGCTACTGCCTTAGGCCCCTGGGAAATAGTCTCAGGATCTGCAAGAGGGGCCTTGAAAAGGTGGTGATGAGTGTTAGGTACCCTGTAAAATCTGTCTGGTTTGGCAGGGGCTGGAGGTAAAGAATCAGGTGCAGTGCAAACATCATTAAATGCGTCATCCACAACAGGCAAAACTGGAGGTATAGCTAAAGGCCTGTGTTGTGGTAAGTGCAGAAAGGTCCTAAGCCTTTTTCTTGAATCTGAGAAATCTTGACCTTGCCATTGGAATTGCTCTCTCATGGCATGTAAGGTTTCCCCAAAAGAGAATTCCTCTGGTGGAGAGGCAGATGGAATGGATTCATCAGCATCGGAGTCTTCATAAGTGGACAAAGGAGCCTCTGGCTGGTCTGTAGTGTCTGAGTCCTCCGAAGAATCATCAGAGCACTCCTGTTGGGGTGGCTCTGTCCTAGGTCTCTTTTCTGGAGGCTGAGAGGCCCTGTCTGGGTGTGATTGGGATCCCCTAATTAAGGAAATCAAATCCTCTGCCAGAGTAAGCATTTGAGAGCTAGAAGTGTGTCTGCGTGAGGGGGCCTTAGCAGGAACTGTTTTAACAGTTTTGGCTGCTTTGGCCCTGGCAAAGGCCTTGATAGACATGGCTGCAGGAGGCCTAGCAGCACCACGTGCTGGGGTAGAAACATCCAAAGGGATGGTGTCAGATAAGTCAGTAGAAGCCACAGTAGTAGGCAAAATTTCAGAGGCCGATTCAACTAAAGTAGCAGGAGCCTCGGTAGTAGTCATGGATTCGGCTGAGGATTGACCGGTTTTCTCGGTTTCGGACGAAACCGAGACACTCGCGGTTTGCTTATCCGTGGTTTCGGCCGAAACCGCGGACCGCGAGTGTCGGTCTTTTTCTTTGCGTTTTTTAATTATTTGGGTAGTCGGATGATCCGACGGCATAATGTACGCAAAATCTGAGTTGAAAAACTGTTCAGCAAACTCCGACCGACGCCTAAGCGTTCGTCGGTTGAAGGAAGCACAGGCTAAACAGGCAGCTACGTTGTGGTCTGGGCCTAAACAAGGTAGGCAGTAAGAGTGGAAATCTTTATGAGGTATTTGTTTCCCACAAGTTAAACAATTATTTACTTTTTCTGACATCGGCTGAGGCAAGAAAGAGTCCCCAACGGGGTACTTAGCTTTAGAAGTCTTCGAAGTAGTATTCGGTAGTAGGAATCTCTGGATCTGACAGACGGGCACTTGCGAACAGCTTCTGCTTCGGGCGCCACGCGGCAAGAAAGACTGAAGAAAATGGCGTCGGCTGATGCCTTTATACCCGAAGACCAGCAGAGATGACGTCGGGTGAAGTGCGACATCAGCCGAAGCCGGACCCAGACTTTGGAATCCGGCCGACCGAAGGGCTGCCTGACGACAGGACAACCCATTTGTTATGACTGCAGATGCATCCATGAAGGACATCTGTTTTGCAGTTGAATTCTTTTTCAGATAAAAGACAGACCAGACCGCTGGAAGCAGTGCTGACTCCGGGGTCCTGGGTGTGGTTGAAGGTCACGAAGAGGAAGAATTGGGCGAGTCCAAAGTGGGAAGGACCATACCAGGTACTGTTGGTGACGCCTACTGCAGTCAAAGTTGCTGAGAGGTCGTCCTGGGTCCATCTGACACACTGTAAACCGGTAAAGAATTTTCAGCTTGATAAACATTTTGTGACTGACACACAGCAAAGGCAGGATGGCCAAGAGCAAAACGAGTAAAAACACAGATCAACCCCAAAGATGTTGTTTAATCATCTTGCTGACTATGCATTTATTGACTATGATTGTGATGACCTTCCTTTTGTTGTGGTTTTTCCTACATGTAACCACACAAGTGAAAGTGGAGAGACGTGATGAACTGTCTATAGACTGGCATCCAAACTTTAACACATACCTAGCTATGAAGCGTGTATATGTAGAGACTATGAACATTTTGAATTGCTGGGTTTGTACTGCTATACCAACAGCATATGGAGGACTGTTGATGTCCGCTGTCCCCTTGGGGATAAATGAGACTTGGGAAAATTTACTTTTTGATACAGGTTCTGTAAGATCACAGGACAAAATTGCATTGTATTTGCCTATTACACAGAAAGGAATTGTATGTTTTTTCAAGAATGATACACTCCAAGTGGGTTGGAGTAACTGTAACATAACTATATCTTATAAATGCTATATTAAAGCTAAAGATAAAGGCACTGTTTGTAACACAAATTATGATTCATATTTGAGCTCAATGAAAACAACATTAAGTGATGTGCAGAGAAATCCTGTTTTACATAAACAATTGTCTGTTATAGATAAGAAAATGTTTCATTCAGAATTAACCCGCATCAGTACTAAAGTAGAAAACTGTTATTTTGTTTGTGGGAAAAAGGCATACAAATGGCTACCTGAGAATTGGTCCGGCAGTTGTTTTTTGGGTTATCTGGTTCCAGCCATAAGGCATACTGCAGAATTACCTCTAGGTAAGATACGAAATGTAAGAGATGTAGCCCGAAAACCTGAAGATCCAATCGGAAAACCTGTAAATCCAGTGGGAAAAATTGAAGCTGGTTGGAAGGACCATCATTCCGTAAAAGATAAAGAGAAATCGACTCATATGGACTTGAGTGACAGTGTTATATCCTGGGCTGGAATACTTCCAACATATGGAGCAGTCAAATCGAACTGGGAGTTGAGAAAGCTGTCAAAACTTCTCGAAGTAATGAGTAACGCAACTTTTTCTGCTCTCGAACTAGTGACTGATGAACTGAATGCAATGAGAACTGTTGTGCTACAAAATCGAATGGCTCTTGACTTCACCCTAGCAGCGAGAGGTGGCACGTGCGCGCTTATCAAAGAAGAATGCTGGGCGTTCATACCAGACAATCGACATGAGATTAATGATCACCTAGAGGTAATACAGCAGGTATCGGCCATGACTGAACCAGGCCAAAACCCACTGACAAACTTTTTCCAGAGTCTGTTTGGTGGGTGGGGTTCTATCCTAATGAATATTATGATTGCTATTTGTGTTGGTCTGCTCCTATTGGGAGCATGTGTCTGTTGTGGGATCCCCTGCATGAAAAGATTAGTCAAAGATTTTATTGATATATCTGCAACTGAAACTTTGTACCAAGACATTGAATTTGGAACTATTAATTCCAGATGAAACTCTTTCCGAAGTATAAACTAAATGACTTGCCTAGTTGAAAGTCCTTGAGGGAGAAGGCTAGGGGACGATATAACATTGTTTATATTTCAAGATAGAATAAAAAGTATTAAAAGGGAGGAAAATGTTAGAAAAATATGTATTTGAACACATATAAAGTGTTAGTTAAAAAGCAAAAAGTATATAATGCATTTTATTCTATTTACAATATGGCAATAAGAATGATTTTACATGTAATTGCTTGAAGCTTTGGAGCTGCAGTGTATTTGAACTCTGACCCCGGCAGTAGCCAGCTTAGCAAGCTTATGTTTTTCACTAATGATTATCTGCTGGGTCAGGAAATTAAATGTATAAAGCATTGAAAATCTTCTTCCTTCCTCTGGGATAATTGGCCTTGTGAACGTTACCAAGATAAGACACAGCTGCTGAAGTAATGTTGCAAGAAGAACAAAGAAGTGTATTACAAGACTGAACTAACTATTGTATTCGAGCAGGCCTGAAACCTTGAAGGAGTAACATTTACAGAAAGACATTATAACTGACCAGGTGCTTTGCAAGGCTGTATTATTCCCATGGGAAAACTTTTAAAATGTATAACATCAGCTTTTTCTTATGAATAGAATATTGTAGACCATAGTGATGTAGGTGCCCTGTGACTAACCACGTCAGTAAGGTGGGCACAGCTTGAGTGTTAAACCTATATAAAATTGTGTACTTCCTGCATCATGTCAGACAAAACTCTGTACTTGTATGGTTTTTTGCCTCCTGGTGTACACTAGTAAACTTTTGCATCTGAGCCTCCTGTGTTGTTATCATTGTTTTTATTTAACACTAACAGCACTGCTCTCATCTCTAAGACACTGATATACAAGTTGCCCTCTATGGGAGACCAAGTGCGTTGGACAGTGTTCCCCAGAAAATGCCCCCTACTGTAACTGGGAAGCATCCATGGTCACCATGGCCTTGGGTTGAGAGAGGGTAAAAGGACAGCCTTCCAGAATTTGATCCGATTGAATCCACCATTTGAGATCTCTCTTGCAAATATTGGTAAATGAAATCAAAGTTGACATTGATTGGTATAGTATTGACCATTGTGTTGCAAACAGCCATTGCAAAATTCTCATGTGAAACCTGGCTAAGGGGACTACCAGTTATACCTGCCGCCATGGACCCCACTGCCTGGAGAATTAGGCATGCAGATACTTTCTTGTTGTTGGTTACTTTCTTGATTAGTGATCTGACTTTCTGTAGTCTCAGTGGGGGAAGAGAGGCTATTGTCTATGTTCAGTATGGCCCCTATGAATTGTATGGTCTGAGTTGGTTCAAGATATGATTTTTCGTACTTTATGGTTAACCCCAGAGAGGAATATATCTGGAGAACCTGCTCTCTTGCCTGAAACAACCGATACCTGGTTAGACTGGTAATGAACCATTTGTCTAAGTATGGAAACACCTGGAATCCCAGCAGTCTCAAGTGAACTGCAACTACTGCCATGCACATGATGAACACTCTGGGGGCTGAGGTGAGACCAAAGGGGTGAACACTGAAATGATAGTGATTGGCTTCCAGGCGGAAAAGTAGAAATCTTCTGGATTGCCTGCTCATCTTTATATGATAGTATCCTTCCTGAAGGTCTATTGAGCACATTCAGTCATGCTGTTCCTAAAAAGAAAGAACGGACTGAACCTTGACTATCCAAAACTTTGTTGAACAGACTTTTTCAAAACACACCTTCCTACTATTTCGCTGATTCCTTGAAAAGGATCATTGAGGAGTGAAAAACGTACGTCCATGGAGGAAAGGGTCTTTCATCTTCCTCAACCTGGACAAAGTTTCTTTAACTTTAGGGCCAAAGAAGGATGTGCCACCAAAGGAAGCAATGACGAACAAAGACTTGAAGGCATCTACAAAATCACATAAGTGCATCCACGCATGTCTCCTGATGGCGATGCCGGAACCCACTGCTCTTGTCATCCCTTCAGCTGCATGAGGAATGGAGCCTCGTGGAGGAGTTGAATACGGACTATAGGGTAGCCAAATGAGAGGCAACAGATTCCTGAACTTCTTCAGAGTTGGATTCTGGAAGGGTGTCTGAAAGCTCTTAATCAGATCCCTGTGCAGTCTGGTGAAGTGTGCCAAGAAATTCAAGGACCGTAATGCAAAGGTCGTTGAACCATAAACCCGTTTCCCAAGTCTTTCCATCACCTGAGACTCCTTGTTTGATGCACAGATAGAGGAATTTTCCTCTGCTGGTTCTTTTTTTTTTTTGTTACTGCCGCTATGACCATGACATCAACAGGCAAACCTTTTGACCAAAATTCTTTATTCTCTGTGGTACTGATAATTTTGTCAGGTCTCCAGGCAGGGAATGGGTACAATGGTGTCGGGGTTATTCCATGCCCACCGAGAGAGCAACTCAATGAGCTCATCAGCTGGCGGAGTTACCCAGGAAGTAGATGGGTGGGTACCAAAAGCCTGCAGGTACACAGACTCCTCAGATGAAGGATTGCTGGAATTCCAGTCACCTCTCTGTTTTAACATTTCTAGGATGTCTCCTAAGGAAACATCATCAGGAGGTGATCTTGGGGCTCCTTCGCCCTCATCGAAGTCCATGTCTTCTGTAATAAATTCCTCTGGAGAATCCAAATACTTCCTCTTACACTTCTTCTTAGGGACCTCCTCAGTAGGATGATCTGGAGAAGTATCAGAAGAGGGTATTCCCTTTGGGGATTCCTGTGGTCATGGTACTCACTGTCCTTGTAGAGGCAATGGTTGAGACACTGAACATAGGAGTGACAGGGATGTGTGTTCTGAGAAGAAAGGGTCTGACTAATAAGACTGCTACAGTCATACTCTCTCCATAGCCTTGAAAGCTGATCCACCCAGAGAAGGGAGGGACCTCAGAACTGAAATGGTGGGTCTGGGAACCAAAGTCACCTCCCGTTCCGAAGAGATCCCTCTTGAAGCAGAAGCCAGAGCTGAGCTGATCCATACCGAAGCTCTGAGGTGCAGAGAAGGCTATGAAAAGACAGGCGTCAACTGTAGTCCCTCGGAACTGACAGGACAGATACGGCCTACAGAAGTCTCCAGTTCTGACTGAACTGAAAAGCTCACATTGATAATTGGTTCCAAAGATAAAGATATCTTTGGTTCCGATGCAGATTGCACTGGGTAGCTTGGAACTGTAGTCTCTAAACCTTCAGTGAAGTTACAGGAGGAAGTAAAGGAGTAGATAAATTCCTTGACCTGTTGGGGTAGGAACCAAGGTGGATCCCGTCAAACCTTGAGCCCAAAGGATTTTTCTCACCACTCTCTCCATGTCACCTTCAGTTAGACTCTTATAGGAACAGTCTTGACATCACAAATGGTGATTTAGGTCTCTTCAAGAACAGTGATGGAAGTCTGACTGGAAAGGGATCAATGGAGGGTGAATAAGTAATTCTCGAAAGAATAATTTTCACAGAATCCCGTACTTGTGGTGTCAAATCTGAGGATCTCAGCATTGAAAAATGTCTATTTTCTTTTGTCTTCAGAACTGAAAGAGTCAGTTCTGATTAAGGAGTAGATCCTGTTCTCAGGTCCGATAGATCAGTCAGAGCAGAGGGTTTTGACTTTTTTGAAGTCGGTTCTGATGAAAGGGATGGAACCGAAGACTGAGGTTTTTTTAGCTGTCTGAACTGAAGGAAAATTTGGAATGGAAGCATTTATCTTCTTGGCCATCTCTGAAAATCTGGAGGAGGAAGAAGAAGAAAGGCTAGAAAGGTCAGATTTGCCTTTTAGGTTTTCCAAAGTTCCAGATATAACTTCATCAGATGAGGACGGAATTAAATCTTTTAATATCAATTTGTTTTTTCTCTCACCAAGAGTTCTATGACTAAAGGAATGGCAGATTGAACAGTCCTCCTGAAGATAGAGTGGTGCCAAACAGTACAGTCAGAGTAAGGAATTTTATGACCACACTTCTTACAGGGTTTCAACTCAGATGGGCCTCTCTCTCTGCCATTATTGCACACAAACGCATGCGCCAGACAGATATAAAGGCATAGGAAATTAAAGCCTTTTTTATAGATGAAAAGGAAGAGAGTTAATGACAATTCAAGCTAAACCTTAATGTAAAGAAAGAGAGAGGTAGCAATATATTCAAAGTGTATATAATGTACAAAAGGCTGTAAAGAGAAGCTTTAAACAAAAAATAGGGATACAGTCTTAGTACAAAATGAAGTTGCTAGAAAAGGGATAAGAAAGGGACAAAGAAAAAAAGACTTCAAGAGGTTTTCTTAAGAGTTGTAAAGCAAATATCCAAAAATGTAACACTCATCTAGCTCGAGAGCACTGGAAACCACGTATATCTCACAAAGCGGCAAATGAGATCTGAGGTAACTGGAATAAGTGCATTGTGGGCAAGGGATAAGCTAGATAGTTTTTTTGGTTACCGCAAGCTATAGTAGTGCCCAAGTCAGTTCCAAGGACTGGAACCAAACACACAGGTTGAGAAGAGAATGAAAATTGACAATATCAGATCTTTTAAAGGAACTTATTAGAAGTATACTTGGCCCAGATAATAGAAACATTTGCTATGTACCAGAAAAAAATGGAAGAAGAGCTCTCCAATGAGAATCTGACTTGACACACACAAATGCTTCAAATTCCTTGGCCTTCCCTTTATTTTCTTACTCACAAACCAAGGTAGCTGCCTCCAGACCAAATAAAACACCTTGAAGATTTTTAATTTTATTCAGAAATGTCTCTAGATAATTTTGTCCTCTTAACTATAATGAAAACCCTTTTACTTTCACAGAAAAAGCAGCTTTGTAAATGTACAGATGTTGTCAATGTCTATAAAATATGCTAACAAATTTTCATAGTTTTAGAATGTGAATCAGCAACATCTACCTTTTGAAGAACAGAAATGGCTTACTTTTCATTTCCCACATAGCAGACCCTGTGCATAAAAATACTGTAAATTTCAACAAGCCATGTTTCTACTTATTTCTTAGCAAAGATGGTATATTTTGACTTTAACAGCAGGGTTGAAAATACTTAACTAACCATTTATCATCTTTCACCACCTCAACACCAATTTTGTTAAAACTGGGAAGTGAGACTTGAACCACTTTTCACATTCCTCTGACATAGTATAATGTTATAAACACTATGAAAGATGGGAATAACCTCAAGCTGTTCAACAAAACACTCCTAATTTCTAGCTTGCAAACACCGAATTTCAACAACTTAGTTTAACGTGTAAAATTATTTTATTCAGCCATCTGAACTATTTCATAAGGTTCATAACTAGTTATTTGGATATGTAGGCCAACATACCAATGAGAAGCCTGCCCAACTTCCCAAATGTCCTAGAGCACTGTTCAATTTACTTTCACAAAGTCAAACAGTAGACAAAGCAGGTTATTAACAGTTCATAGTCTTAAGCCTTTGCACTAACTGCCACAAAATATAGGCTACACACCAATTTTCACAGTCAATGAAGGCGCACTAACTGCCAGAAAAAGACTACACACCAATGTGTACAGCCAAAGAAGGTACAGGTTCTCCCACAGCAGCAGTAACATTAAAAAGGCACTTATCAAGCACTATGCATAAACAACTGTACAATATTAGACAGGGAGCAACATGATTAATGTTTTTCAGTTTCTTCAAAATCAGGAAAAAAAAATAGAGCGACAAGAAAACAAGTCCATTAGCTTTTCATGAATAAAAGCTACAAACAAATGTATATGATCAATTTTGAATTATTAAATATTACAAAACATTTAAAAAAATACTCTTCTTGGTGGGGCTAACTGAATATAAACTACTATACTATAAAATAACATTTTCAATAACAGCCCTTCAGGAAGCCTGTAAGAGGGTGAGGTTTATAATCAATGCTGCAACTGTATTGTCTTGTGTAGATTACAGTAAGCAGACAATCACAATTCAGGAGCTGTACAGTACTCAACATCACTACGAATGGATTTTTTTCTCAGTACAGGGTGACTTCATCCACTTACTGTCGATACAGTTAGCAAAATATATATGGAATCAGCAGTTTACAATTCTTAAAGGATAAAGCTCTAAGAGTTTCCATCCTGTTATAACACTGTGGAAAGAGTAAAAATCCACTAGAATGGACACTCTTGAGGAGTATATTTGCCGCTCAACCTGCCAAAGACAGAAGGTCCTCAACTCTCATACCCATTATGAAAGCAGGCAGGGGTCCGTAATTCTCACATTCATTTCGGAAGTGAACACAGCCCCCAGTTTCCACTAACTCTAGCAGTGAGAGGAAATCCTTTTCAATTTTTATACAGACATGCTGGCAATGGAAGTTACTGTAGCCCAGACGTGATAAGCTTGTAAATATTCCCCAAAAATGTAACAGTCATAATTGGGTCATCCTCTTCTCCAGCTAGCTAAGCATGATTCAGCCTCTATCCACTCATCCAGTACAACAATCCTTTGCAATAATCTCTCTCTCCCTCTCCCTTCCTCCACAGCTGAAAGCAATCAGGTGCCTCCCAAGTTACATGACAGTGATCAATCTCTACAATCCACCAAGTGTGTGTGGGGGGCCCTCAACCCCACCAACCAACCTGTAGGACAGCACCATTTCCTCAAAAGCAATCTAAAATGTCACGTTTCCCTCCAGCAAACTAAAAAGCATGTTAGTACACAGTAACCATTCACTCTGCAGTCTTATCTTGCACATAATGCAGTCCTTGTATACTATTCCTAGTAATCCAGTAATGCCCAAAATATATGAAAATGAAAGTCATATGATTCTACAAAAGAACTTGACCTCAGCAGTGCTGCACTAGATGTGACCACCAAAGCACACAGACCATGCTCCGTTGTTCTGTACCATACCCTATCTCTACCACCTCTGACAGTAACCCATCTCAATCCTACCTAATGAACCATCTGTACTGTGGATGCTAAAAGGGCAAATCTTTGCAAATCAAGCTAGCTTTCAGATATTCTTGCCAACCTGCATACATATACAATTAATGGATAAACAGATGCAGTGGATTGCACAATGGATTTGTAGACAGTTAAACAGGAAAAAGGTTGAAATAACAGGCTGATAAAAAGGCAAGAATTCAATAATTTATGTAATGTTGTTTAAGTTATATGATATATAGTAATATATGCAAAATATGTTTGTAAACGTGAATTTGTTAATACAGTTTGATTACTTTTATAAAAATGTAGATTTGCTTATGTCAACAGACACGACAATAAAGGAGTTAAATAAAAAAAGAAATAGGCTGATAAAGTAGTATGAAATTATAAAAGGATCTTCTCATAGGGATATGGAAGAATCACTGATTTCACAGACAAGTCTAGTGAGAAATAAAAATGAGTATTTATCAGCTTTATCATCAACTGAAAAGCAAGACAAATTTAATAAAAGGGTGAAAAGGGATTACATGTCCTGAAGTTTTAAACAGATGGAAAACCTGACATACAAATAGAAATTGAAAGGGCTGAATCGGTAATAAATCAATGCTGGGATTAAAAAAGAGGAGACTTCCAAGGTCAAAGTCTCCAAATGATGCAATACACAAACAAAATATTAACATGAGTTAGAAAGATTAGCAGAGTATTTAACCCAATAACGGAAATAAATGATTCACTCAAGAGTAGAGTGTGCCCGATTGAAATACAAATGTATGCAAACAAATGAAATCTGGAGCTTTCTAAAAAAAACTGAAAAACCCATGCTACAAAATGTCACTTTGACAAACTCAGGAAGTTGACATTACACATTTTGTCTTCTTGTTGTATCCATACAGGACAGAAACAAACTAAATATTCTACTTAAGCTTCACAGTTTTTGCTTAACCAAATTCTAGGCTAGACCCTTCAATGGCTGAGAAACAGTGCTTGTAGCACTGTTACAATAAAGTACACTGTTTATACGTTTATTTTCTTTATCTTTTGTTGACCAGGTTAGTCACATTAGGCTAGTAGCATCTTTTCATGGGAAACTCAATGTGGCATTTTTACTATTAGGGAAAATATGGCCAGGACACATGGGAACTTCCCCTACTCGTTTCAATAAATGACAGTGGATCTTTTACATCCATCTGAGCTGCTACCAACTCAAGCAGATGGGATCCTAATATCTCATTCAAAGGGCAAAAAATAATTCACAAATATGTTATAAATATTATGAAAACTCACACAAATAAAAGTAGGCAGCAGTAGCTGCCTCCATTTCCTCATGAAATTATTTTAGGCTGTCAGCAGCACAAACACGTTTTTGCCAAGTAAACCAAAATTAGTTGAAGGCACACATCATCGCACTTAACTCCATTTACTCTAAAGACAATTAACCAAATACAAATAATATAACAAGCTGTAAAATGGAAACTTTTATGCTAACCTGACCTCAGAATTTCGATTAACTTTGAGGAGTACGTTTTCATTTGGTCATAATGATGTAAACCAGTTACATGGATGTTATTTCTTAAGGTCTTCCAAATGGCACTTTATACTTTCCTTAACTAGACCAAACTATTATGTATTTTCATCTTATCTTACAACGGTCTTATCTTAGAACTGGAATATGTAAAGATGAACCTGAACAAACTTGCACTTTCAAAAAGGATAATAAAGCAACTGTACAGGAGTCAAATCGGCATGACTGTGGTTGAAACAATGGTTAAACTGCTTATGAATTCAAAACTCATTGCCAAAGAAAGAGAAATCTGTTATCGCAAGCCCTATGGCTACTGACATTTAAAATAACTAACCTATGGGATCACTCTATCCTTCAATCTATGTAAAATTCCAGTAACAAGACAGTTATAACGGACATAGCCCTCATCTTTTCTCTCTCTCTCTGCCACAGCTAAAGAAATATGGTAGCTATTAGGCATGTATCTACTCACTGTTACTTAATTAGATCTGAGTGTGAAATAAAAAAATGACACCTCTTAACCCTAAAAGACAATTTCTAGATCAAGTATAACTGACCTTCCTTAGATCATCAACTGGAATGGCTGACCAATGAATTGCCTGTCAAGCAGTACAATTTATCTTTAAGAAATGTATCTCTAAAGTACTGCATCTGTACAATGCATCACTTTACATGATAACTGGAAAGTATTTTTGCTGAGAATAAGGCATCATTTTCCATAACATATTTAAAAGCCCTTTTTATTTTTTTTTTATTCCCCTACATGCTGATGTCCAATAGCCAAGTACACTACTACCACCGTGTTTCCTTCCCAGGTAATATTTCCTGGCTGGGGTGGAGGTCCTCATACCATCACACTGCAGGATAACAAGACTTTAATATTTGCATCCTACTCTTTATGGCAGCAAATGTGCAATGCTGCAATAGTTACAACAGCATGCCAACTTACACTTTGGCATGAGCCCTGCAAACCATACACAGACCCCACACTGCCTCCAGTCTATTCAGATGTACCATACTGCAGCTCTCCTGGTCTTCAATAAATGCTATACTGCAGCAGTGATCCAGGATCCAACACTATCCCTCTAAAAAAAGAGGACATTAAGTTAATAATTCTTTTTTACAGCAAGACCATTACTGGAACCTGAGTTACTAATGCTACAGGAAATGCCAAGGTAGTTTGACAACTGTTGCCTATCCTTTATTTTTATTGGTTTACTCCATTAAGAACACACAAGAAATGTACAGCTGCAAATCACTACAATAAATAACTGCAATTTTTACGAAAAATAATTCATCCCTGAAAATACTTTACATCTCTGCTTTAAAGGAAAATGCAGCTACACAAATCCAAAGAATAATCAAATTGTGAAAATATCTGACAGCTCTTAGTTATGCAGCAAAGTCTCTCTTCCAAGGAGCATTGTACATTACAGGACTCTCACATTTCAGTTTTCTGGAGAACCAGTTCAGTTTAATCACGTAAGAAGTTCCACTCTATTTTTTTGTTTTTAAATGTAATAAAGCAAAAAATAGTTAATATGATTCAGCAAAAGAGACATGCATTTTACAGTCCTTCAGGTTGTTAACAGTAATAAAAAAAAATAACTGGATGAAATTGATACTTACTATACCATGCTGCATCTGGATGCACAGAAGCGGAGGCAAAACAAAACAAAACAAATTAATTTTTGAGCTTGCCATGCTATAATGCAATCATTATGCATGCCCCAGTCCCCAATTACCTTTACCCAGCGTGTGCAAAGTAATATTTAAACTAATCTTGTGTTAGAACAAATTAATACACCACATGATTTTAGCCATTAATAAAGTCAAGTCACAGTCCTTCCCAGAACAGAAATCATGCTTATACTTTGAATACGTAATTATTTACCAATGATATCTAACTATACTCACCAGATTTCTACTTGTGGACTCTCTCAGAGTGCTATTATTCAGTCAACGAGGACTTCATAAACCTTGCTGTTACCATTAGCCAGACACATAACAGGATTACTTAGACCTCTGAAAACTTGCATTCACCGTTATTTGTTAATGGTTCAAGAGTCAGATGCATCTCCTTACTTTTCAGATAATGTATTCATCAGCATAACATGTTCAGTTACTTGCATGATGACCGACTCTCAATCAAAGAGTAATGAATGTTTACCTAAATTTAACTTACAAGTCCTGAAAACTTATTGCTGGTCTCACAAGTTGAGTAGTTACGACTAGTCACAAGATACCCCTATAATACCTAGTGCACTGTCAACAAGAAATGGGCTCAACAGATTGAAAATGCAGTTACCTTACTAATCCATTTCACAAGTAGTGCAAACAAAATTGATCACTCAAATGCTCTGGTGTCAGCACGAAGGTTAAAGCACATCAGTGAAAAACAAATCCTAACAGTACTGCTTATATATGACTTAGTCAAGTACAGCTGAAAAGTAATAACTTCTAAATTATGGTCTGCAAGTTTTGCATGCCAAATGGTTACTTAGTAATAAAGGTTTGTTAAACACTGGTCCCAAGTGCTACTGCTCTGTTCATTAATGTCAATTCCATATAAATCAGAAAAAAATCCTCCACTAACACTCATTACTAAATGACATAATGTAAAGCAAGGATGATCACACTTGTCTGATGTTTTACCACCTTTCAGAAACATATCAAAGATTTGCCTGTTGATGTACCATTTTCTGCTCCAGCATGTGCTATTTATTATCCCTTAAGTCAGGCATAACATAGTGAAACATGTTTTTTAGGCAACCCACCAGTGGACAAACAGAGAAAGTAGAGTTGTGTAAATAAACTTACCACAACAGTAGATATCTGAATGAATTTCATTTGCAGCAGTGAAAGATTTCTTGGGGGGGGGGGGGGTCCAGATGGGAAAATATAACAAAGGAGGGTAGATTTTATGAAAATATTTGGCATGGAAGATATGAATTCAGTAGTAGGAGTTCACAGTGAATGTACATACTATTCCCCAAGATTCAATTAAAATTCACATGTTCCAATAACTATTTCAGATCACGTGCCTATTATAACTAAAACAAAAAACACAGAGTGATGAAATAAAAATGAGACACTAGTAATTTTCCACCTATCTGTTGAAAGGAGAGGAAATTTAAGGAATGGGGGAGTGGAAATTATTCAGGCGTTATAAGAGAAGACAGAAATTCCTTATGAAAATATAGCTAGCGAGTAGAATAAAATTAAAAAGGGAGTTTAAAAATACGGTGGAAATAAAAACAGAGATATGGTTAAGAAGTAACAAGAATTATTTAGAGGCACTGACAAAAAGTATTGCAGAATATGGGGAATCTCACAGTACAAGAAAAGGAGCAATTGCAGAATGCTAAACAAAAAATAAGGGATACGCATGACTTTAGGAAAAACTACGATTAAGCAACTACTTTTTAATAACTTCACAGCACAAAAAAACAACTCGGACAACAAAAAGTAGAAAAGGTTAGGGTTGTCATCAAGCTTAGAGAGCCTGTAACAATGAAGATAACGAGATCTTGTAAAGATACTAGACATTTTTCAGAAATTTTATGAAAGTCTGTATAAAGCAGAAACATATGGAAATAAAGAAAAGGTACACATGGAAATGTTTATGGAAAAATTAAATATGCCAAGGTTAGAAGTAGATGAGACTCAATTTATAGCAGTTAGGTTTGAAGGAGATGATATAAAAATGCTGATGTATAACCAGCCTACAGGAAAGTTCCTAGGAATAGATGGCATTCCTGTGGAAGTTTGGAAGCTAGGAGGGGAAAAAACTGAAAGATCTGCCTGGTTTTGTTTAACAGTATTTTAAGAGGAGGAGGAGCACTAACATTCTAGAAGAAAGTGGTGGTGGCTGTAATATGTAGAAAGAGTACAAATCCATCAGATTCAGCTTCATACAGGCCCATTTCAATCCCAAACTATGACTAGAAAGTGTTTATGCCTACAATGGCTAAAAAAATAGCAAAGTTGATGCCAAAATTGATAATGTATGGACCAATGTTGTTTTGCAGTGGGGGAGGCAAACATATGACAATATGAACAGAACACTGATGATCCAGAGGGAAGCAAAATGTATGAAAATATCACTGTTGGTGGGCCTTGATGCAGAGAAAGCATTTGACAGAGTAAGCTGGGAGTTTATGAGCAGGATAATGGAAGCATTTGCATTCCCTAATAAATTACAAAGTTGATGAGGAGAATTTACAAGGGACTGGAAGTAAAAATTAAAGTAGGGTAGGCTCCTCTCTAATACTTTCTGTTTGAACAGAGGAACCAGGCAGGAGTGTCCGCTCTTCCCTTTGTTATACACATTATATTTAGAACCACTGGCAAATAAAACAAGGGACTCAAATTCAAGGATATAATTGGTATGATAGTCAAAAGCTGGCTCTATTTGCAAATATTTTACACCTGATAAAACTAGAAAAGAACATTTCAGTGTTGTGGAACATTTTGAGGCAGTTTCAAATCTTTTCAGGATTTGAAAATTAATGAAGTTAAAACAAAGGCAATATCTGTAAATGATATACCCACACACAAATTGGTTCAGGCATATCCATAATTACGGAGACACGATAAAATAAAGAACTTAGCAGTATGGATTAAAAAGGATTCTGCTGCAGCAGCTAAGGATATGTGGAAAGAGACTAAACAAAAGATAATACAAAAACTAAGAAAGTGGAAACTTTGTAATATGAATAGCAAGACAAAATTAAAATATTTTAGCCCCTTAAATTTTATACACAGGTCAGGCACATTTTTATCAACCAAAGGAGCAGCTGTGGATAAAGAGCCGAAGGTTTTTATCTGGGAGTGGAAAATGGCTAAAGGCAAGTGGGAGAAGATGATTCTTACAATACAAAAAAGAAGTTTGGGATTACACAATTTGAAGGGGGTACTTCAGAGCTACACAGTCAAGGTTCCTGTGAACAACCTGAGGGGCTGCCAGCCCAGCCAGACAGAATTTTTTAAATAATTCTGTGCCATTGTAAATATTAATATGATCCACAGGCTGGTTTTACAAATGTAAGAAAAATGTGCTATGTGCTAAGCTTCAAAAATGTAACCACAATGCACCCTGCTGGAAGAAAGCTGATAATTAAAGAATTTTACAACCGTGTATGATCCCAAGCTCAGAGACAGGATGTCTGGGCTAAGAAATTCTTTCTATTGTTCTAAGACATAGATAATTACTAGGTTTCACATGTAAAGTGCCTTTTATTGATGTGGCTTCCTGGTAGGTACAGATCAAAAAGTAATGTTAACATTTTGAGTTCTGTGAACCTGGGAAACTTCAGCAGAGGTGTCAAGAATGATGTAATCTTAAATGACTCAGCAGTTATGTGTATTATCAATTTAAGGGCTATCTCAGAAAGAAAGAATACCATTTTGTATTTGTCTTCTGAAGCTGACAACAACTCATTAGCACTTTGCCTTGCAAGTAGAATTTAGAACATAGTTTCTCTTAAGGACCGACAGAAATATAGCCAGATTAGTCTAGCTGTTTTCTATATTTATGTGAGACTATCCTACAATGTTGTTTTAAATTTTCCTGTGATCTCAGAATTCTCTATTATCACTGTGTTGAATTGATGAGTAGTGTCTTGTGCTTTTATTATTATTAAACATTTTAAACCTTTTAATTGTGGCTGGCTTGTGTGTAGAGATATTTAAGCTCTTAAGAGTACTTGCATGTATTTGGTAACACTGTATCGGTCACTTCTAAATAGCCTTCAAGTCTTAGTCGCACTTACCAGTTGGATGATGATAATATTGCACAGTAGAATTGGACACCCTTTGGTAAGGGCCTTTATAGTAGCTAATAAGGGTGGTTGGTGGCAGTCGGTACTACCTTAATAGTCTGGGCAGAAGGGGGCATAGCTGGAGAATCTGTGCCAGCCTTCCCCCTTAGGGGGTGTGTGTGTGTGTGTGTGTGTGTGTCTGTGTGTTTGTATATAATTCATATCTCAAACTGTGTGTGTCAGCTACTTGGGCAGGGACACGAAGCACTGGTTGGACAGAGAAGGTGCTGGAGGTTTTGGCTTGACCACTCAGCTGAGATCTGTACCCTATAGCTGTGGCAGTGGGGAGTCTTACTGGGGATCTGAAGAGAAAGTGAGAAACTAGCCCCAAACTGACTAATCTCTGTGTGCTCTCAAGGGAAATTATATTTAGTGTGTGTGTGAGACCGAGTGTGTGAGACCGAGTGTACTTGTTATCCTCACAATGTGGACACCCCTCACTGGTGCTAGTGGAGAGGATTGAGGCTCCTTGATTACTGGGCCAGTGCACAGGCGTCACAGTTCCTATACATAGCACAAGAAGAAACCTACAACTCAAAATGGAAAGGGAGGATGATGAAAAGGGGGAGGGGTCAAGAAACAAGGAGAAACTGGGATTTTGGATGCAGATCCTTAAGGGGAATAATAACCGCACAGAACATTATATTACAAAGTAGCAGAAGGTATTCTACGAATTAAACCAACACAGGAATGGAAAAAGGAGATTCTGCTGAAAGGGATTGACTACAATTGGGGATACAGACAATAGGGTCTGGATTTATTGGAGAAAACTTGCAGAAAACAAGTTACGGGGAATAAATAATTAGGGGAAGGTAACAGAACGGAAAGAGGTCAAGAATTTCACTGCAGGCTAGAGACTGCCAATACTCTAATATCAATTCTTGATAGGGAAGGCAGGAGAAAGAAGTAGGGGGTTCTGAATTGAAAGATAAGCACTACTAGAGTTTTTAGTAGAATCTAGAACAGAAGTGGATGTTAAAGGAATAATTAGTACAGCATATAAAATATTGCACATTAACTATAAGAATCAATCAGATAAGGTTACAAAGGACTGGGAAGAGAGATGTATGTATGTCTCTCACATATAGAAGATTTCTTTGCTTGGAAGTGTTTACATAGGTATTTTTATACCCCAAATAAGACTCCAAAGAATTCTTCCTCAGGTAGACAGCAAATGTTGGGTGGTGTGATGGTGAAGAAAGAGGTTATTGGGAGCACACTTTCTAGGAGTGTAATGAGTTGGCAGACTTTAAAGATTCCCTGCAGACTACTGTGCCAGAGATACTGGGTGAGCAAACTGGTGAAACTAAGGAAATTTGTTTGAGTTGTGATACAGAATCTGAATTGCCTAGACATAGTAAGGCTTTGCCGAGTCTAATTATGGTGGCTGCCAAAAAAAGCAATTACTAGAAAATGGAAATCAAAGTCCAGGCTAACTGTACTAGAAGTACTGAATACAATTAACAGATAAACCAACTGGAACAGGGATCTTTAGAAAAGTGTAGGAGCAAATTACATAAAAAAATGGAAATGTGGGAACAATATATGCAGAGGAGAAATGAGGTCTAAAAGAAGGTTGGATTTCAATGAGCTATATAATGTTTGACAATGACTGGGTAGATCATAAGTGAAGTATATTGTTTGCAACTAAAATTATGTAATTTTGGTTTGTTTTCATTTATACAAATATATGACTGCCTATGTCATACTCAATAATTTAATAAAGATTTTTTTTAAACAAGTACATGTTGAATGTTATCAGTCAAGCCAGCGTCCAAAAACTTCAGGTTAACTTCCATGTACCCAAACTGTCAGGCAGCTAGAAATGAGCTTAATAGTGTTTTGGAAAAACGTGTACAGAGGACCAAGAAGCAGCTTCTAGAAAACTTTCCCCCTCATCTCTTAACTGGTTTTCAAACTATTAAGAAGACAGGCTACAGGCTGTTAAATGGCAAGGTTCCCTCTCTACATATCTTAACAGCTCTACTGGAGTTCCTCCTTATTCAGCATTTTTATTAACAGTTTTCATTCTTCACTATGCCAGCATCACTCATTCAATATGCAGATGACGCGACTATATGCTCAGCCAATTCCATTTCCAAACTACAACAAATAACTCAACTGGCCTTTACCTCCACTGAGACCTGGATGTATAATAATCACTTATCCCTTAACCCAAGCAAAACTAAGCTCCTGCTATTTGCTCCTAGGAAGACAACCCCATTCACTATTCTTTCTCAACATAAAACTGCAAATGAGGTTGTTTCCCATACAAAAATATTAAGAGTAATAATAGATGAACACCTGAAATTTAATCTGCACATACACCACAGCATCAGCAAAACTCACTAAAAGCTAGGAATCCTCTATAGGCATAAACCCTTCCTCAGAACCTCCACAAAACAAGTCCTAGCTCCAACTTACCTATTACCCTCTCTCTTATATGGTGCCCCACTACTTACTAATCTTCAATCCTCCCTGAAAGGTAAACTAGAGACTTGCTATAACAAAATTGCCAAATGTGCTACCAACGCTAAACACTATACCCATCGCTGTACTGCTTTTCACACTCTGAACTAGCTTGAACTTCCTCACTACCTCTTCTACCTACAACTAACAACTGCACACAAAATAATCTTTAAACCATCTGACTGCCCTGCTCTTAGCCAAATTTAAAGTTTCTATCATCCAAGTAGACAATTCAGATCAGAGAATCAGCACCTTTTGACAGTAAAAAAAAAAAACTAATCTGCCAACACGTGAGCTTCTATACTCCTGCTCAGTAGCTAAAACATGGAATACCCTACCACTATCAGGACTATTCAAAATCCTGTGACTTTCAAAACCTCTTTAAGAGGCTACTTCTCTTCTATCTGGAATTGCACCTGCACCTGGTCTCCTCCTCTCAAATCCTAATATCCACTACTGATAACTAACATTAATGTTTAACATTCACTATGTATTAAATCAAGTGTAAACCTTACTGTTCCTACAGTCAGAAACAGCTGTGAAATGTCTATTTTGTCAGTTATTATACCTATAACATATCTAATTGCTAAATATGCTACCTTTTCTGTATATATACTCCTGAATTGTACCCACTGCATTGTATTTACTCTAGGTGTAGACTTTATATAATTTCTATTCATGGAGATTTTCTCCCCAGATCTCCACTGAAAATGGGCTCATTATGGCTCAGTGGACTACACCGGTATATATACCCCTGTATATTTACAAATACAAAATAAATAAATAAATACTTCTAGAATTCAACCCTTTCCAAAAAGCAATAGATGAAGCCAAGGTCCTAGTAAATTGGACTTTGACCCTGCCCGAAACAGTTTTGTTATGGTAAGTACAGCAAAAGGCAATAGCCAAGACTGCCATTTGGAAATAGTCTGTTTTGACAAAGGCTGCATTGCCTTCTTACCTTCACAAGAAATGAACTGATCTGAAGATCTGAAAGATTTAATTCAGTCAATAAAGTACCACAGCTGTGTGTGAACATACAAGTTATGGCGTATCTTTTCTCCCTTATTATTAGGTTCAGGAAAGAAAATAGGGAGAAAGATAGTTGGTCAAACTCTAAAAAAAACAAGTTATCTCCGTGGTATTCACAAAGTCTCAAAACAACCCACTAAACCAGTATAGGGGGTCCAAAAACAAAACAGTGTAAGAAACTTCTCTGTGTGGAAGATTTTTCAGTCCATATATCGCTAGTTATTTACTAATTAATTAACTAGAGATATATGGACTGAAAATCTTCAACACAGAGAAGTTTCTTGCACTGTTTTGTCTTAAACTCTGATACCACTAGGCGTAAAAGAAGGATTAGTTCTCAAAGAAATCATGCCCCTATGGAAAATGAGATAGGGATGACACCATAATAGTTTGCAACTCCGATACCTTTCTTGAAGGGGTCAGAGCAATAAGCAAAACTGTTTTTCATGTTAGGAACCTCAAGTTAGCCAGATTAGCTGGTTGAAATGGACTAAATGTTAGCTTCTCCAACAAAAAATTAAGATTCCAAGGAGTGGACACTGGTTTTCTTGTAGGTCTGTTATGTAAAACCCCTTTCAGAACATTTTGACATGAGACTGCATTGAAAGAGTTATGTTCATCCATGTAAAGACGTGCTGAAATTGCTGATAAATGAACCCTGATACAGGAATAAGGCAGGGCATAAGACAGTAACTCACACAGATATTATAAAAACAGAAAACAACTAGCTCTGAATGGGTGCTGGCTGTGTTGCTGGCACCAACTATACACAATTTTCTGGTAGTAGGCTTTCTTGTCTTTATTAGTACCTGCTACATATCCCTCAGTAAACGGGTGCCTAAGAGGAATTAAGACCCTGCCATCCAGGTAGTCAACTGAAGTTGACTGATGTTTGAGTGCATCAAACACTCCTGTTCTTGTGTGAGTAGATCCAGTCTGTGAGGAAGCGAGTGATAATAGTACTTGACTATTTCCAAAAGAAGGGAGAAAGTACAGCTGTGTAAAATCTTATGTTCTTCTCTTCACTACTGCAATATTCATAACAGAAGGGATTTCCTGCAAAGGATAACCAAACATCTGACCAGTATATCAAAGTTTTAGTACTTAGAGGCACTGTACATCACACAGAGAAGGCGTGCGGCATGAAGTTGACGTACAGATGCACATACTCAGAATTGAAGAATTCACAGGAGGAACAGAATTTCCCTAGGGACAAGGAAGAAAGTACAGCTGTGTACACTTACCATAAATGTAGATGCTCGAGTGTATTCACTGTTGCAGTCCTTACAAAATGGGTTATCCGTCTCCCGGTAGCCTACAGTCGGCCAGAATACCAAAGTCCTTGATATATAACATTGGCTGCCTTCAGTTTAAGCCTGACGTCAAGTACAAAGGAAGGCAGCAGATGCCATTTCCTCAGTTTTTCTTGCCTTAACTGTCAGGAACCCCCAAAAAAGGTTAAACCAGGAAAAGAAAAAATCCAGTCTGTGCCCTAGCGAAAAAAAGGGGGGATGGAAGGGGGGGGGCCAAGACTGCAACAGTGATTACACTCTAACATCTACATTTATGGTAAGTGTACACAACTGTACTATGTTCATCATGTTTCACTGTTGCAGTCCTTACAAAATGGGTTGTTTACCACAGCCCAGGAAAAAAACAAAAGGGAGGAGGAAACCCCACCGATTAAGGGTTGGTTAGGATGTCCAGCAACACTGCAGTGGCAAAACCAGCCCTGGACTTAGAAAACAAGGGTAAATTGTAATGTTTAGTGAAAGTGTGGACATAAGTCCAGGTAGCTGCTTCCAGGATGTCCTTAGTAGGTACACCTCTTAAAAAAGCTGCTGAGGTAGAGGTTGCTCTAGTAGAATGGGTCCCAGTACTCTGTGGAGGAACCTTGCCATGCTGTAAGTAACAAAAGTGAATACAATAAGCAATCCACTTAGAAATAGTCTGTTTAGAAATAGCTTTGCCCTGAGCGCCAGAAGCAAAACTGACCAACAACTGATCTGACTTTCGAAAAGGTTTAGTCCTGTCCAGGTAAAATCTAAGTTGTCTATGCACATCCAGGGAATGCAGTAACCTTTCTCCTCTATTCTGAGGATTAGGAAAGAAGGTAGGCAGGTGGATAGACTGCTTAAGAGTCAGGCTAGAAACCACGTTAGGCATAAAAGAGGGATTAGTTCAAAGAGAAACCTGGTCCACATGGAAGGTGATAAAAGGCTCTACTGCCATTAGGGCCAGCAGCTCAGACACTCTTCTAGCTGAAGTAATGACCAAGAGAAAGGCAGTTTTCCAGGCGAGAAACTTCAAATCTGCTGAGGCAGCTGGTTCAGAGAGAGACAGAGTAAGTTTCTGAAGTACAAAATTAAGATCCCAAGCAGGAGTTGGTGCCCTTCTGGGAGGCTTTAAATTGCTAGCTCCCCTGAGGAACTGTTTCATCAAGAGATGAGAGAAAATGGGCTGCTCAAAGGAACAATGAGCAGAAATAGCGGAAGCATGAATCTTGATAGAAGAGAAGGAAAGTCCACCATTAAGCAAGCCTGCCAGATAGTCAAGAATAAGAGGAAGAGTAGGTTGAGATGGGTCTTTGCCTCTAGTCTGCATCCAAATGGAGAATCATTTCCATTTATCCGCATAAGATTTCCTAGTGCTAGGCCTCCTGGCCTCACGAAGAACCTCAACTACCTATTGGGAAATATTTAAATTATTAGGCAGGCTGCCAAATGCAGAGTCTGAAGGTGAGGATGCAGAATTTCCCCCACATCCTGAACCAAGAGATCTGGTATCAGGGGAAGATGCCAAGGCTGACAGTGGGAGAGACTGCGAAGAAGTGGATACCAATGCTGCCTGGGCCAATCTGGAGCTATGATGATGGCCCTTGGTTTTTTGTCCCTTATCTTTAACAGCACTCTGGGAAGAAGAGGCAGAGGAGGGAATGCATAGATCGATAACTGTGTCCAGGGGAAAGACGGAGCATCTGCTTCCCAAGCTTTGTCATGATGATTCCTGGTGCAAAAGGTTGGAAGAAGGTGGTTGTCAGAGATGAAGAGAGATCCACCTGGGGAGTGCCCCAACGCTGAATGATGCAATAGAAGATGGTCTTGTTTAGTTGCCACTCGTGAGGATCCAGGACCTGTTTGCTCAACGGGTCTGCCAAGGTGTTGAGCCTTCCTGGAAGAAACTGAGCTATCCGATGAATGCCCATGAAAGCTGCCATGGACCACAGTATCATGCTTTGTCTGCACATGGGGTAAGAGAGTCCCACCCTGCTTGTTGATGTACCACATTACTGTGGTGTTGTCTGTCCTGACTAGAAGAGTACCAGGAAAGAGAAGATGCTTGAAACCCATCAAGGCCTGCTGGACTGCCATCAGTTCCTTCAGATTTATGTGCAAATGAACTTGTTGATAGCTCCAAGTCCCCTGAATGCATCTGCCCTCTAGATGTGCTCCTCAAGCGTAGTCCGAGGCATCTGTGGTGAGTCTGGCTGGCAGGATGTGGACAGAAAGGCAGGCCTTTGTTTTGTGCACAGGCCATCGCCCACCAAAGGAACTCTGTCTGCAGGCAGGGAATCAGAGGAAGAATCAAGTCTAAATCAGAGTGTGTTGACATCAAAGGTTTTTGAGGTACCACTGTATTTTCCTCATATGCAGTCTGGCATATGGAATCATCAGAAGCCATGAATCTCAGCGCTTGCAGGAATTGCCATGCAGAGAGCTGGGTCATGCTTGCCAAATTCTTGAAGTAATTCGAAAGATCCATTTGCTTCTCTTGAGGGAGGGATACCATCTGGCTGGCTGTATTCAGACTCGTTCCCAGGAATACAATCTCCTTGGTGGGTACCAATTTTGACTTCTTTTCGTTGATTGTATAGTCCAAACAGGTGAGAAGATTCTTTACAAAGTCCAAATCCTTTAGAAGTTGCTCTGGAGAGTTTGCCTGAAGACAATCGTCCAAGTAAGGGTAAATTTGAATGTTTCTTTAATTGCAAAAGGCAATGACTGGAGCCAGGCATTTTGTAAAAACTCTGGGAGCAGTAGATAAGCCAAAGGGCAGTGCAGAGAATTGGAAGTGCCTGTTCCTTGAAATGAAGGAAATGCCTGCAGCTTTCCCTTACTGGGATGTGCAGGTAAGCTTCTTTGAGATCCAAAGTCACCAGGCAGGAATCCTTGGCCAGAATTGGCAGCAACTGCTGAAGAGTGAGCATTTTGAACTTGGGAATTACCAGAAAAGTGTTTAGAATGGACAAATCCAGACTAGGGCGCCAGGTGCCCCCTTTTTTTGGGAACCAGGAAAAGTCATGCGTAGAAACCCTGGCCTATCTGTAGTGCAGGAACTGGCTCTATTGCACCCAAGTTTAGCAAAAAGAAACTTGTTTTTCTGCTTCTGCCCTTTGAAGTGGGGGAATACCTGGGTATCATTGGAAGGTGTGCAAGGAAAACTTGTAGCCTTGAGATACTATTTTGAGCACCCATTTGTCATCCGTGATAGTGTGCCGCTAACCTTCACCCCAAAGGAAACCCTGGGCCCACAGAGGCAAGCAGGGGAAGGCCGGAGTAATTGAGAATTCTTGCTTTGGGAAGTTTGCTTAGAACTCCCCGATTATGAAGATGAAGCCTGCCAGTGTTTAGCCTTTTGAGGGGTGGAAGTCAGTCCCCTAGAAGACCTGTAACCCCTAGACCTAGTGCGACCCTGTTTACTAGCGTCTGGAAAAGTCCAATTCTTGGAAGGGTAATGCCTACTAAAACGAGGTGGCTGAACTTGAAGAAAATCCTTAACAGTTTGCATAGATTTAGCCTTATCCTCCAACTTTTTCAACACCTCTTCTGCTTTGCTACCAAAAAGATAGTCCTTGTGCAAGAGCACGAGCCAAGCATGTCTTCTAATAACAGAACCAGTGGCCACTGCCTACAAGAAGCCTCCACAGTGTCAAAACCACAATGCAGAGAATGCATAGTAACAAGAGTGGCAGAATTCAATAAATCTTGCATGCCCTTACTCTCCATCAGGGAAGGAACACCAGCAATTTTAGCCTTAATAGCCTCCCAAGTATGATGCTGATACTTAAGCATATGAAAAAGACAATTAACGGACCTAATAGCCAGGATGGAAGAAGTATAAATCTTTTTACCCCATCTATCTAAGGCCCTAGATTCCCTGTCAGAAGGAACAGGATTTTTAGCAAACATGGCTTTAACTCCCTTAGGGCCCCTGAAAAATAATCTCTGGATCAGTAGTAGGATTCTTGAAAAGGAACTGATGAGAATCAGGAACTCTATAATGCCTGTCAGGCTTTTTGGGAGCAGGACGAGCAGAATTAGGAGTCAAGGAATTCTCCATGAAAACATCATCAACAACTTCCAAAACCGGAGGGATAGCCAAGGGCTTATGCTGTGGCAAATGCAATAACTCCCTAATCCGTTTCCTAGACTGAGGGTAGTCCTGACTTTCCCATTTGAAATGCTCCCCCAAGAATATTCAGAGCATCTACAAAAGAAAAATCTTCTGGAGGGGAGGCAGAAGGGATGCAGTCTTCTGCATCAGTATCCTCAAAACCAGAAAAAAGCTGAGAGTTTCCTTCATCAGCAGAGGTGCTGGAAACCACAGAGTCTGAGGCAGACAAAACTTCTGGGGACAATTCCCTAGCCCTCTTAGAAGGAGGTGGCCGAGAGCCCCTGATGAGAGTCAAGAGATCACTAGCCATCTTAACCATCTGAGACTGAGGCATTTGAGGGGAGGCCGGCACTTGCTTTGGAGTAGATTTTCGGCTGGAAGGCCTGCTAGAAAGCCGGAGGGACTCAGGAGGCCTAGCCACCGCCGAAGTGCAAACTGAGATCGTAGGTCTGGATCTGGTCTCCGGTCGAAGAAAAGAGGCCTCAGAAGCCGGCGCCTGCTTAGCAGCTCCGGAGCCATCAGAGCCGGCGACTGGCGGAGGGTCCAAAGACTAGGTGGAAGCATGCGGTACGGAAGACTCAGAAAAGGTCTCCGTAGACGCCTGCTGCTGAACATCCACAGACTGCAGGGGCAATGAAAGTGCCTCACTGACTACCGCTGGACCGACAACCAACAGGGACATCGTCTGTTAATTTATCTTCAAGCCTGTCGCGGTCCTTATCCTTGAGCTTCTTAGGAACATCTGAAGTCGGGAGACCAGAAGATGCCATACCAACAAACTTAGGCCAAACTCCGAAATGCTTGAACAAGATCCTAGCTCTACAGTGAATGGTACACGGGTTGAAAGAAGCACAGAGAACACAATTAGGGATGTCGTGCTCAAGGCCCAAACAAGTGATACAATAGGAGTGAAAATCATGGTGCGGAATCTGTTTTCCACAGGCAAGACAATTAACTTTCTCTGACATTTGTTACAGCAAGAAAAGAGGGTTCCCCAATAGGGTACTTATCTGAGGATGTCTTCAACTAAAAACAGTCAGAATACAATAAGAATATACTCAGCCTGACCAGCACGCATGCAATATGCTTCTGCTTCGGGCTCCAAGGCAAGAAAGACTGAGGAAATGACATCAGCTGCCTCCCTTTGTACCCGACGTCAGGCTTAAACCGAAGGCAGCTGACATCACACACCAAGGACTTTGGAATTCTGTCCGATTGTGGGCTACCGGGAGCTGGATAATCTATTTTGTCAGGACTGCAACAGGGAAACACGATGAACACCATGTATATCTAGAAGAAAAGAGAGAACAGACCTCTGGCCAGAAGAGCAAGAAAAACAGGTTAGAGCGGAGGGGGCAGAAGGGAGGGGGGCAAATACTTCAACAGTGAAGAGAAGAACATTTACTGTTATGGTAAGAATTTACACAACTGTACTATGTCTTTCTATATAACAGTTACAGTATTCATAACAGAAGAGAGAATACAAAAAGCTCAAGAGAAAACCTGGGAGGAGGAGGGCACTTTAGAGCACTCTAGAAACCTATGCAGGATAGCCACGGCATAGCCAGCTCAAGCCCTGGAAATAAAACCAACTTATAATGCCTAGTGAAGACATAGAAGGAAGACCAAGTAGCAGCCTCAAGGATGGAATTGCTATCCAACCCTTTGAAAAAAGCACTAGAGGAAGCAACAGCTCTAAAAGAATGAGTCTTTACTGAAGAGGAAAGACATTTACCATAAAAAGAAAAAAAATGGCTTTATAAAACCAGGAAGAGATGGCCTGATTAGCAACAGCTAAACCCAAAGACTTGGTATGAAAGGAAAGAAAACACTGTTCAGATTTGCAAATAAATAGAAGTTATGTTCTTACCATAACGTTCCATGTTAGTTGTCTTCTTCTCGCCTTCTTCTTGCTGGATGGGTTCGGAGCCGACCTCGGCTCCGACTCGGCCACTCTAAAAGCTCGAGAGTTGGTTCCACCGGCTCGAGGCTCCCCTTATATCCCACAATGCTAGGCGAGAGTTACCTCAGATCTCGTTTGTAAGCTAACCCCAGCTTATAATAGTAACAGAATCATTCTAAAACAGAGTCCACCTCTAATAACAGGAAGAAGAAGGGTGACCTACATCCTGATACAGGAAATATGCACAACAGCATATGCCTAAGAAAGAGGTGGTAGAAAGAGAGGTCACAATCACAACTCCTCTAGGTCTGTCCAGGCCAGGGGCAAGGAGGGTGGGGCCTTAAGAAGAAGCGAGAAGACAACTAACATGGAACGTTATGGTAAGAACATAACTTCTATATGTTAAGTTGTCTATCTCGCCTTCATTCTTGCTGGATGGGACCGCGTCCCTAGCACCTTGTCCCGGGTGGCCTAACGGAACAGACTCCTGAGAACAGTGGAACCAAAATTAGCTCTATGCCTAGAAGCTAAATCCAACTTATAATGAGAAATAAAAGTGTGAGGAGTAGCCCAAGTAGCCGCTGCACAAATGGTGTCAATAGGCAGTCTGTCTTGGAAGGCTAAAGAAGTAGCCAAAGCTCTGGTGGAATGGGCTTTAGGTTTATTAGGCAATTTTTGTTGTCTAATTTCATATACCAGGAAATCAAAGATGTTAGCCATCTGGATAATGATACCTTTGAAACTGAAAGTCCCTTTCTGCTTTCCGCATAGGAGACAAACAGCTGATCAGATTTTCTGAATTGTTTTGTTCTATCCAAGTAGTACCTCAATTGACGATGAACATCCAGGCAGTGTAATTTTTGTTCAGACCTATTGGAATACTCTGGAAAAAGACAGGAGGTCAATGCTTTGGTTTAGATTTGATGTCGAGACCACCTTAGGCAAAAGGACGGGTTAGTTCGTAGGATACTCTGTCCTTATGAAACAAAAGATAAGGAGGACGACAACTGAGTGCTTGAAGCTCTGAAACTCTTCTAGCTGATGTAATAGCTACCAGAAAAAGAGTTTTCCATGATAACAACTTCAAGGAACAGGAAGCTGCAGGTTCGAAAGGGGGAAGAATCAAAGAAGCAAGAACTAAATTTAGGTCCCAAGGAGAAGGAGGATTTCTTATAGGAGGTCTGAGAAGGAAAACTCCTTTCAAAAAGGCTTTGCAGAGTTTGTGGGACATTAGGGCAGATTCAGAAATACCCACATGAAAGTTAGAAATAGCTGCCAATTGAACCTTAAGTGTAGATGGAGATGAACCTGCATGGAAGAGTTCAGCTAGAAAATCAAGGACTAGTTGGATGGAAGCGGTGAAAGGATCTATGTCCTTTCCTAGTGCCCAATATGAGAAGCGTTTCCACTTACTCAAATAAATCTTTCGAGTGGAAGATTTATGGGAAGCTATCAATATATCTCTAACAGAGTGAGATAATTGAGGAAGCCTGGCTACGGTTGGAACTGGAGGAACCAAGCAGTGAGGTTCAGAGAGGGGAGGGAGCGATGAAACTGACCCGACTGATGGATCAAAAGATCTGGAACTAGGTCCAGATTTCACGGTCGCTCCAAGAGAAAACGATGTAGAAAGGGGAACCACACTTGTCGAGGCCAGTAAGGAGCAATGAGGATCAAAGAGGCCTTCTGAGCGCTAGCTTTCTGAATTACTTGAGAGATCAGTGGGAAAGGAGGAAATGCATACAGAAGTCCCCGGGGCCAAACTTGGACTAGAGCGTCTCTGCTGGGTTGGCCTGGTAAAGGGAATAGAGTGAAATATTCTCTGCACTTGCTGTTTTGGGGAGTAGCAAAAAGATCGCAGCAAGGCTGACCCCACTTGAGAAAAATTTCTCTCACTACAGAGTCTTTCAGAGACCACTCGTGAGGCATGAGAATAGCTCTGCTCAACTTGTCCGCAATATGATTGGACTTCCCGGGGATGTGCGTTGCTATCAGAAACGCTGAGAAGAAATCGCCCATTGCCACAGTCTGAGTGCTTCTCGACACAGGGGGTATGATCTGGTTCCACCTTGTTTGTTGATGTACCACACTACAGACATATTGTCTGTCTGGATTGCAATCGTTCCCAAGGGAAGAGAGTCTTGAAGGGCTTGCAACGCTAAAAGCACTGCTCTCATCTCCAGAACATTTATGTGCAAGTGGCATTCGTTTGGTTGCCATGTGCCCTGGACTGTCCTGCCCTGATAATGCCCCCCCCCCGATCAGGGAGGCATCCGTTGTCAGTGTAGCAACCGGAGGAGGTGGAACAAAAGGTCTTCCCGACAGGAGATGGGGGGAAGACATCCACCACATGAGATGCTTTTTGCACGCTTGCGTGATCACAATGGTGTGAGACATTGGAAGTTCCTGGTATGACCATTGAGTAAAAAGCATCCACTGAAGGATCCGCATGTGGTATCTGGCTAATGGAAGGAGAGGTATGGCCGCTGCCATAATTCCCAACACCTTCAGAACTAACCTGGCTTTGATTCTGTTGTTGTTGAGAAGGAGTGATACCAATTTGTGAATGTCTGATATCCTTTGATGTGTTAGCCTTGCAGACATGTTTATAGTATCTAGATTTGCGCCTATGTAGGTAATAGTACAACAAGGCGACAAAACAGACTTTTCGCAATTTATTGAAATACCCAGTTTTTGACAAACGCGAAAAGTATAATCTCTGGCCATCAGAAGGAGATGCTTGGTGGGAGCTGTGAGGAGCCAGTCGTCCAAATATGGAAACACCTGGAATCCTTGTCGCCTCAGGTGAGAAGCTACCACTGCCATGCATTTGGTAAACACCCGGGGGGCAGTGGTGAGACCAAAGGGCAGGGCCCTGAACTGAAAATGACTGGTTCCCAGCCTGAAGCGGAGGAATCTTCTGAAGCGTCTGTTCATTTTTATGTGATAGTACGCATCCCGAAGGTCTATAGAGCACATCCAGTTTCCTTTGCCCAAAAGGGGAAGGATGGATTGCAGCGTGACCATCCGAAATCTTGTTTTTTTGACTGATTTGTTCAAGACACTGAGATCCAATATCGGTCTCCAGTCCCCTGTTTTCTTTGGAACTAAAAAGAACCTTGAGTAGATTCCGGATCCTTGTTGGTCTGCTGGCACTGGCTGAATTGCTCTTTTTGCAAGTAGTTTTGAAATTTCCAAAGCTGCTAGATCCCTTTGAGCGGGTGGAACATCTGGAAGGGATTCTTGACTGATTTGGAAAGCGAAGAAAGGGGATAGAATAGCCTTCGGAAATGATGGACTGTACCCATTTGTCTTGAGTCAGGGATAGCCAGGCTTCTGGGTACAGTGACAATCTTCCCGACTGCCTCCGAAGATGGGCAGTCGGGCAACACCTCAGGGATGCTGAAAGGGCTTGTCAGGAAGGCTTCCCGATTGCCCTGGTTCTCTGGACCCCCTGCCCCTAGGCGGCGTCTACCATTGTTATTCCCACCTCTGCCTATGGTAGGAAAATGACTCTGTGCGTCAGGCGAAGTCCCTTGAGATTGTTTACGGAACCACATCTTTCCACCCTTCTGGCCTTTGGGGTAAGGCCTGGAAGGAGTCGAAAAACGGACTCCGACGGCAGAAAGGGTCTTGCCATCAGTCTCGCACCTAGTCAGGGTTTCTTTCACTTGAGGACCAAAGAGAGATGATCCATCAAAAGGGGAGTTCGTGAAAGACGTCTTGAAAGGGTCCACAAAATTGCATAGCCGCATCCAGGCGTGCCTACGTAAGGCCACACCTGTCCCTGCGGCTCTGCTCGCTCCATCAGCCGCGTAAGAAAGGAATGGAGGAGTTGGATATGGAATTAAGGGTAGCCAGCTGCGTGTTCATCTTGTCTTGGAAACCCACAGCTGTAGGATCCTTTAACATTTCACTCGCTTCCTTGATCAAGTCCCTTTGAAGACGAGTGAAATGGCACAGGTAGTTCAGCGAACGCATGGTAAATGTCGCTGAGGAGAACATCCGCTTCCCGTACCTATCCATGGACCTAGATTCCTTGTTAGGTGGATGGACAGGTACTGAAGGATCAGCCAGTTCCTTCTTTGTGGCAGCAGCTACCACCATAGCATCCACAGAAACTCCTTTTGTTAAAAATTGCTTGTCTGCTGGAGCTGTGATGAACTTAGAGGGTCTCCTGGGAGTGGGGTCCACTGAATCAGGAGCCGTCCATGCCTTCTTAGCAACCACCTGCATGAGGGGGTCAAGGGAGGGACACCCAGGAGGTGGGAGGACAAGAGTCAACCGCCTCAAGATACACAAATTCGACCGCCAAAGGGTTGAGGACTGGCCAATTTTCCCCCTGTGTCAGGATCTCCAGAATGTCTGCAAATGAGACATCTTCAGAAGGGGAACGGGGAACCCTCAGAATCATCCAAATCTGTGTCTGGCGTGATGGACTCAGGTGAGTCAATGTGTTTCCTCTTACACTTCCTCTTCCGAGGGGCTCTTCTGCCAAATCAGGAGAGGCCTCGAAGAGGATGAAATCCCACAGGGGCTCCTGAGGAGCTGGCTCTCTGCGGTCCGGGATGAGGGAGTGAGTCGACTTACCCTGAGGCAGCATAGAGGGAGGGGCGGACGGAGCCGACTGTGGAGTAGAGCCAGGCTCTAACACACTCCGCATGACCTCAAATGCACCCCTGTCAGGCAGAGCCAGAGGTCCCCGCTCCGAGGAGCTAAGAACCCCCCTCAGCACCGACAGTGATGGCTCCGAGGCGGATGTCGGAGCCGAACTCACCAGCGCCGAAGCCCCGAGAGGGAGAGGGGGGTCGGACAAGGGTCCGATGCCACTCACCCCCTCGGAGCCGACGAGGGAAGTCCGGCGCCGAGATTCTTCCAAAGAAGAAAACGGAGCCGACGACGGAGCCGAAGACAATTGTATCGGCTCCGACGTAATCACAGTCTCGGTTCCGCGACCCGGCTCCGAACTCAAGAGAGTCGAAGGAGGAAAATGTTGATGGACCGGGGCAAGCATCGACTGATGATTCGGGCTCTGAAGCATCTGGGCTAGTGCCTCGGACTTAAGTAGTCGACTCACTACCCTCTGAAGGTCATGATCCGACAGCCTCGATGACCTAGAGGAGTGAGACCTTTGGCTCCGTTCAGACAGCAGGGGAGATCCTGGAGCCGAATGAACGGAGCCAAGAGATGGTGACCTGGACCTCTTCCTAGTTGTCGGCTCCGAGGGTCTGGTCGGAGCCGACACGGGAACTTCAATAACCTCGGCTCCGCCGAGCGAGGAGCCACAGAAACTGTGGACTGAGACTTATCGGCTCCAGCCGGAGCCGATAAAGGCAAAGGTTGAGAAACCTGAGGTCTCGGCTCAGATGCCGGAGCCGAAGACCTAGATGCCTTAGAGGGCTTCCCTGTTGAAACAGACAGGGAATCCTCTGGCTTCAGTGAAATTTTTTTTTTGGGTAGGGAATAAAAGTTTTCTAACCTACACTAACTAAGTAAAAATATTAACTTAAAGGGGTTTTTAAAGACTAATTTTCACAAGAAAATAGTACTCACCAGGAACCGGTAGAAACAACCAACCTCGAAGCTGTAGCGGCAAACGAGATCTGAGGTAACTCTCGCCTAGCATTGTGGGATATAAGGGGAGCCTCGAGCCGGTGGAACCAACTCTCGAGCTTTTAGAGTGGCCGAGTCGGAGCCGAGGTCGGCTCCGAACCCATCCAGCAAGAATGAAGGCGAGATAGACAACTTAACATCTTATTTTATCCAAATAATATCTGAGCTGTCTATGCAAGTCCAAGGTGTGAAGAATCTTCTCAGACATACTGGCAAGAAAGAAAAAAGGGAGGCAAATGAATAGATTAAGGGACAACTCAATGATCACCTTTGGTATAAAAGAAGGATTAGTACAGAGAGAACCCCCCCTTCTCTGTGGAAAACAGAGAGGAGGAACAGCCATGACAGCATGATGTTCAGACACCCTCTTGACTGAAGTGATACTCAAAAGAACAACAGTCTTCCAAGTACAATGTTGTAAGGAAGCTGAAGCAGCAGGCTCAAAAGGAGCCCAAGTCAATTTTTCAAGAACAAAACTGAGGTTTCAGGAAGGGTGAATAAGCTTCCTGGGAAGCCTGATATGAAGGACACCTTTAAGAAATTTCTAGACCTCAGACCTAGTCTCTACGAGGAGAAGTAGAGGGCAGACAAGCAGAAATTGCCGACAGGTGAGCTTTAACTGAAGAATATGCCAACTCAGCATGGAGCAGGTCATGCAGATGAGACAGAATCAGAGGAACCTCAGCAAAAAGGGGATCCTGATGGCAAGAGAGGCACCAAACAGAAAACCTCTTCAATTTGGACAAATACAATTTCCTGGTAGTGGGCTTTCTGGCCTTCCTACAGGATCCAAAGCACATCCTCAGAAAAGAAGTGCCTAAAAGGGATCAAAACTCTATCATCCACAACGTCAGTTGAAGAGTGGACAAGTGAGGATGGATAAGAGACCGCTAACCTTGTGTGAGAATGTTCACCCAATGAGGTAACTTGTGGTGATTGCCCCTGGCAAGTGAGAAAGAGAAAGCACAATGCTTTCTGGGCAAAAAGGAAGTCACTAACAATATTTTGGGAGAGACCTGCCTGAACTTATACAAGACTTTCTGTAGCAGTGGAAAGGGAGGAAAGGCATGGAGAGACATCATCCTTCCAAGTAACAGACAGGGCACCCACTTTCCAAGCCAGAATACTTGGGACTGTGGAACAAAATAGAGGAAGCTGTTAAGAAGGGAGGATAAAAGCTCTACTGGAGTAATACCCCACTAATGGACAATGTCCAGGAGCACACTGCTGTAAAGCATCCATTCCTGAGCTTCACTCTGGACCTGCTCACTAGACTGTGCTCAGAGGGAATGTAAAAAGTCTGAAGAATCACTTGATACTGGACAGCTAGATCCTACACCTGAAGACCATCTTGCTTTTTGACATACCATATCACTATGGTATTGTCTATGAAAACGTTGAGGGGCCCGGGATGAAAGCGGCTACAAAAAGGCTGAAGAGCTAGAAGCAGAGCCGTTATCTCCTTGATACTGATGTGGTCCAACCTCTGAAGAAGAGACGAGAGACCCTGAACCTTTAGAGATATGAAGGAAGCTCTCCATCCCCTCTCTGAGGCATTTGTAAACAGCTCAAGTCAGGACTGCAGCCTGGAAAGGAAACCCTGGTTTGACAGGAAGTTGCTGAATCCACCACTGAAGCTGAGCTGAAGACGAGGAAGAAAGGGGATTGGAAAGTCCAGGGGTGGTAATGTTGAAGCCACACTGACTTGAGGTACCACTGTAGTTTCTCATACGAAGCCTGGCCAGTGGAAGCATAATAATGGTGGAAGCCATGAACAAGTCCCTGGTTGTGACTGAATTCAGAGGAAGAGACTGGGAAAAGGCAATAAGAGACAGGGCCTTGGGAGAAGGCAGAGAGGGTAGGATAAATCTCAAAATGCACTCACTCAAGACACTCCTTATAAATCCCTACGTCACAAGATGGGTTGCCAACTGGCTCACTTACAGAATCCACATTATAAATGTTGCAGACTCCAAATCTGACTTCAAACCAGTGACAAGTGGAGTACCACAGGGTTCAGTACTGGGACCTCTCCTGTTTGGTATCTACTTTTCTGACGTACAGGCTAACACAGAAGGCCTCTGGCTAATGAAGTTTGCAGATGACTGCAAACTAGGAGCCATAGTAGAGTCCCAAATGATGTGGACATCCTACAAAAGGGCCTCACTGAGACAGATGCCAGGTGTCAGAGGCAAGGCCTCAAGCTCAATGCCAAAAAGTGCATTGTCATCCCCTTTGGTAAAAACTCTGTACCCATGAACTACAAACATAAATGGCAGTATACTTAATGCTGAATGTGTAATAAGAGACCTTGGGACCCAGGTGGACAGTAGTCTCTCCTTTGATAATAACATCGCCACAGTAATCAAGAAATCCTTCTATGTGGCACACCTCATCACAAAAGGGTTCTCATCCAGGAAAAAAAAAAAAAGAGGTCACTGTTCTCTCTACTCAGCACTCATTATAACCATTACAGAGTACAATACCCCTTTTGGAATGTACCTCACAAGACATCTGCAGCAGCTGGAAAAGCCACAGAAGTACCTCACAAAGAGGATTACTGGCCTCAAACAGATGCCCTACAGTGACCGTCTCAAAAAACTCCAGCTTTACTCTGTAGCATATCGCCTACTCTGAGGAGATCTCTGCCTAACATATAAAGCTATGTTAAACCACAGCTGTTGGAAATGCTACACCTTAAGAAATCTCAATCCCTCCGAGCTACACGCTCTACGGACCTAAACCTCGTCTCCACAATAAACAAGACATGCTGGAGAGATAGATTCTTCTCCCAGAGACTTTATATACTCTGGAAGAAGCTACCCATCTATGTCAAGCAAAGTTCTTTATTACCACTCTTCAAGAAAAATCTTGATGAGTGGATGGGAAATAGGAAATACACCCCGGGGATTACTTCTGTGGCTCTGCTTGACAGGGGCACAGGAAATTAACATTCTTGGGTGGCATAAGCCAGGGAACCTTGTTGGCTAGACTTACGTAGGCCCTTCGGCCGATGGCCTAGTACCTACCTATGGGATGGTCTGGATCCTACAACCAAGGAAAACAATCCTGAGAAGGGGTGTCAGCTGATTCTTTGAAAGTTTATGGTGAACCCCATACTCTGCAACAGGGAAAGAGTGAACTGAAAATCCTTAAGCAGATTCTCTGAGGAGGAAGCTAGAATGAGCACATTGTCGAGATAAGGAAAGATCTGAACTCTTCTTGTCCCGCAAAATGCAATGACAAGAGTAACTTGTATGACTACTACCCTTGGGGCTGTAGAAAGACCATAGGGCAAAGCACAGGACTGAAAATGTGAGGAAGAAACAGAGACATGCAAAAATTTCCTGAAAAGGGGATGGATGAGAATATGAAGGCAGGCATCCTTGAGGTCCAGAGAGACCAGAAAGGCCTTGGGGAGGGGGGGGGGGGAGGAGAAGAAGAAATAAGGTTTGAAGAAACAACATCCAAAAGAAAGGAATCTTGAAAATGGTGCTCAGCTGAAAAAGGTCCAGAACTGGTCTCCATGCGCCCTCCTTCTTGAAGACCAGAATCATTTTGGAATAAAATCCACTTTCTATCTGGGCAGGGGGTACAGTTTGAATGGTGCCCTGGATCAACAGAAAATGAAGCACCTCTGGTAAGAGGAAACTGTTCTCAATGAGGTTGAGGAATGCCCAGAAAGGGAGGAAGGTATTTCCAAACCATGAAATACCCCTGCTGGATAATTTACAGAACCCAAGAGTCTGTTGAGATTCTTAACCAGTTCTGAAGGGGCATAGAAAGACAAAGGGATACAGGAAGCTGGCCAAGGGAAAGGGGAAACAAACTGTCAAATGGAACCAGATTTTTCCTGGAAGGGAGGCTTCTGGGAAGTAAGGGTCTAAGTCTAGAACCCTTTTTACCTTTGGGCAGAGGGCAAGACTTCCTGCTAACAAAAACAGATGGGGATAATTTCTCAAACTTTGGAATAGGAGAAACAAAAATATGTTTCAACTCCTGCAATGCTTTGCCCTTATCCTGGAGAGACAAAAAGTTCAGCAACAGAAGGATCACCAAAGAGAGTTTTATTACTCAAACAAGTATCTGATAGTTTGGCCTTAATGTCATCAGGTAAAGCCTTAAGATAAGGCCAACAGTAATGCCTCAGAACCAAATGCGGCACCCCTGTAAGAAGCATCAGCTGCATCGTAACTGCATTTGATAGAATGGTGGGCAACTTGAGAGGTGGAATCCAAAAGGGAAAGGACAGAAAAAGCCTTTACGCCTCTGAATCAGGAAGATCAAAAATCATCTGAGAAACCTATGAAAGGAGGGCCAAAACATACCTGATCATATAAGTCTGGTAGTTAATGGCCCTAAAAATGAAGTGGCAACAGTTTCAAACATTTTGCCTAGCCTCTCCATGTACCCTCTATTCTTGTCTAAAGGAAGCAGCTTGGTAGAGAGCAACAGCTTGGAAGGCTTGTCAGAAGAAACAGACACTACAGAAGGATCAGCAGAAGAATATTTACACAGAAATTAAATTTGTCAGGTACCTTGTAAACTCTGTCAGGTTTCTTGGGGACTGGGGGATGAAAATCAGGGGCCACAAAGACTGCTTAAAAAGCATCAAGGAAGGCAGCCACAACTGGGGGAACAGCAAAAGGCTTAGAAGACTCCATCTGGAGGTGCTCACAGTATATTTTTTTAGATATCAGAAACTTGACCGCAATCCCACTTAAAGAATTCCATCATATGGGAAACAGTGCCCACAAAAGAGAGTTCCTGCAAAGGGGAATACGGACTAATAGAATCCTCTTCCTCCAAGCCACAGTCCAAGGAGGAAGGGATTTGAGAACAATAGGCTAAAGGCTCTTCCACCAAATCCTGACCCTCAGAGGAATCCAGCTCCCTGGGTCTTTTAAGGGGAGTGGAAGACCAGGAAGGGGCTGGCACAGACACCACTTGAGGAGGCTTTAAAGTCGTTAAAGCATTAAACAACCCCTAAGCAAAATCCTGCCATTCATGTTGGGGATACTTAACTGCTGGGGAAAAATGCTTGGTTTTCTATTTCTTTTTCTGTGGGACATCCACATAAAACATGCTGAAAGTTCACATCCTGGGCGGCACTCAACAAGCATAGCAGGGATCTCCTCCCTCACAAATATTTGCAGAATCGCTTTCAGTTCCTCAGATATAATCAGCTGAGGTTCTCCCTCAACATCTGGAGCAGATGTTTGTAAAGCCACCACGGACATGTGAAAGGTCAGATCCATGCCGGCCACCGAAAGGGTCACAGCAGAAGAATCTGAAGCAACAACCGGGCGATCCTAGGGCTTTCGCTAGCCTTGATAGAAACATCCAGGGGAGGATGGACATATCAGATACTAGTTTACTGGCCTTTTTCTTGGCTGATGGCTGACACACAGGATAGGAAGACTACACCATAACACCTTGAGGCAACAGCTTAAGACAATGATTTTCAAGGTATGTTGATAAGGAGAAAATACTACATAGGGTCTTGGGACAAAGACTTGGCAGACAGAAAACTGTGTATGGTGGTGGGAAGCACCCAAAAAGAAGAGACACTGATCGTGATGGTCTTTATGGGGAATCTGCCTCCCACACTGACATTTTCCCTTTCTGGATGACATGAAAATCAACCAACACTAAATAAAAAAGAAGACAAGGATAAACCCCAATGAGGCACTTACCTGATAAATATCTCTCTAACAAGCACAGAAGAAAAGCATTCATAGTTTCATAGTATAGTACTAGGCTATCTGCCCTGGGGCATTTGTAAGCCTAGCCATAGTGATGCGGCTTTTGCCACCCCATGAAATAGTACAAAAATGTACAGAATAAATCTAGAATACTGTGCCTCTGTCTAGTAGTGACACAATGGAGGTCCCCTTATATAATAGAATTAGTTTACTGTGCCCCTGTCTAGCAGTGACACAGATGTGACCCCTGGGGTTTAGATTTCATATTTCTGTAAATATCTCAATAAACTTGCACGCAGAGAGGAATTTATTCCTGTAACGTAGGTTCATAGATTAGTACTAGGCTAACTGCCCTTGCAAGCCATTTAAACTTAGCCAGTTATCCCTTGTGAGACTCAAACCCTGCACCATGTGTTTGTAAGGCAAACACCTTAACCATTAGGCCACCCTTATGCTGCAATGATGGCGTTTGGATTGCTGGCAAAGAAGTTTCAGGGCATGTGCATCCATGTGTCACCTTTATGGCCTACACTTTGCATGATGAGTGTACATGTGACATATGACACCTGTAAGTACTAAAGGTTTTGGTACACTGGCCAGGCATTGGACTATCTTTGGAAGGAGATCCCTTCCGTTATGAATACTACAACAGTTATACTGGAAGGATATCCACCATTGCCTGGACCAGAAGTGAATTACCACAATGATCTTGGGGGATTCCTTCTAGATCTTCAGAAGTATCCTAGATATTAGTAGGAAAGCAAAGAGAAACATTCCCATCCAAGGAAAATAAAAAGCTTTAGTCTTCCAGACCTTCTTGCATGAAGTCCTGGAACAGAACCTTGCAATTTGATTGTTCAGTGAGACGGCAAACAGGTCTACTTGAGGAACTCCTCACAGATGGATCAAATTTTGGAAGAACCCCAGATCTAGTCTCCATTCATGAAGATATGCCCTGGTGCTGCTCAGTTTGTCTGCCACAATTTTGCTCTGACAGAAGGTAGGATGCCCTCACAGTGAGCCTGTGTTATGAAGCTATACCACAAGTTAATAGGGCTAGTCAGAAAAAGGAGGTACTACCTGGGACCCCCTGCTTGTTGATGTACCACATGGCTGTGGCATTGTCTATAACCACGTGGAGAGGTCTCTGGGACCAAAGACGGCTCATAATGTTGAGTGCCTTGAATGAGGCAAATATATCTTCTTGATATTTATGTGCTTGCATCTGTCCTTGGTGTTCCACACCCCTTGCACTCTTATCCCTCCAGAAACCACTCCCCAAGCAAAGTCCAAGGCATCTGTGGTGACGGACTGCTTTGGAGCAGGGAGAGAGCAAGGGAGACCCAGATTTAAGGATATCTGTTGTCTACACCAAAATATTTCTCTTCTGACAAACCCCAGCATTTGGATTTAAAAATATAAAGGGGGGGGGGGTTGTTCAGAGACCAAAGGGAATTCAGATACCACTGTATCTTTCTCATGTAGAGTCTTGCCAGGAGTGTCATGAGACTCGCAAGTAAAACAGAAGTCACTGGAACCACCAGCAGCTGGTAATGAAGTGGTTTATTAGACGGAAACAACTTTTAAAACCACTAGCAAAAACTTTCACCTCAAACAAGGCTTCTTCAGGCATATAAAACAACAAATACCATCAATCATCTATAAAATATCAAAGTGGATCAGATGACAATCAGGTTCATTTGTGTTTTTCTTCCTATAATGGCTTTAAAGATACATAGCCATTCAAACCAGGTAAAATATGTGCCCCTAAGCATAAAATCCAATTAAATTCTTCCTTTTCAGAAAAATCATTAATATTACCCGCACGTATATTACTGTCAGTTACTCTTAGAATTGATCATTTAAAACTATGACCAGAGCCATTACGTGTTTTTATAGTGGATTTATAACCATTTCTCTTTTAATCTCAGACAGGTGATTGCAGATACGATCTTTTAACCTCTGGTTCTTTTACCCACATAATATGCTTGGCATGCAACTTATCTAGCCAGAAAGATAACAATTCTAGTTTCACATTTACCATATGCATCAAGTCTAAAGGTCTTGCTAGAAACTGGATGAGTAAAATATTTATCACTACAAATGAAACTACAGAAAGTACATCTGTCACATTCAGAGGTACCATTCTTAATTGGTCGTGTCTTCCTAGGTATGTGTCTGTTCTTTATAACATAACTACTTAAAACTTCAATTATTCTTACAACCGAAGCATGGTCTCACATCAGCTGCCATCTGTAGTTCTGATATATAATGTAGGATGTGTCAGTATTTCTCGACTATTTTCTTAAAACTGGCAGTATTTCGATTATATGTTAACATGCATCTAACTTTACCCTGTGAACATTTATTCACAAGTACCTCTTGGCTAGCTTCTGAGAACAGTGGCTTAGCTGTGGCAGATCTATAACTCTTAACATCTCCCAAATCTTTAGTAGTTTCCTCTTATGATAACCTCTATTAACGAACTCTGCAGTAGTGTTGTGTAATCGCAACTGCACGTTCTCATCAATCATGTTCAGCCTTGCAACTCTATAAATTTGATTCCAAACTATGTTGTCAAACTGTGGGGCATACTGTCACAATGTAAATATGCATTTCTCTTAGCTGGTTTTCCATACAAATGAGTATTTAAAATATTGTTCATAGGTGTGTACTAGGCTAATGGCCCTGGAACCTTTACAAGCCTAGCCCATAGAAGTATCCTGGCATCATGCCGCCCGTTAGTTCCCAGTGCCTCTATCAAGTAGAGCCAATGGAGTGATCCCCGGGGTGAACTTTCTATTACCCATCCACTCATCAAGATTTCTCTTGAAAAGGGACAGCGACGTGCTCTGCTTGACATGTATGGGAAGTCTATTCCAGAATATGGGCAGTCTCTGGGTGAGGAACCTGTCCCTCCAGCATGTTCTGTTGATTGTGGTAATGTGGTTGAGGTCTCTGGAGCATGTGGTGTGGAGAGATTGGGATTTCTTTAGATGTAGCATTTCTAAAAGAGCTGGGTCCAACATGACTTTGTAAGTCAAGCAGATATCGCCTCCAAGTAGGCATTATGAGACGGAGAATAGCTGGAGTCTTTTGAGTCTATCCGTGTTAGACGTGCTTAATGCCTAGGATCCTCTTCATGAGGTACTTCTGTGGCCTTGCCAGCTGTTGCAGATGTCTAGTGAGGCACATGCCAAATGGGGCATTATACTTGATGACTGGTCTAATGAGGGAAGAGTAGAGAGAGAGACGATGACCTCTTTCTTCCTGGATGCAAAACCCTTGTTAATGAGATGTGTCACACAGGACTTCTGACCACAGTGCCAATGTGAGAGATTGCTGTCAACATGCATCCCCAGATCTGTTATAATTCCTTCAGTGTTCAGTGGGGTCCCATCGATGTGGTAATTAGTGGGATGACAACATGTTTTTTGGCGTTAAGCTTAAGGCCATGGTTTCAACACCAGTCATTGGTCTTGGTGAGGCCTTACTGTAGGATGTTTGCATCACTTGGGGAGTTAATAATGGCTCCCAGCTTGCAGTCGTCTGCAAACTTGGTCTTCCAGAGAGAGGACCCAGGACAGATCCCTCTGGGACTCCATTCGTGACTGGACAGCAGTCCGACTTGGAGTCCACTACTTTTGCACCACACCGTGTGTTCTGTCAGCCAGTTTGCAACCCACCTAGTGATATAGGGGTTGATGCCTAGTTTCGTGAGTTTATCAATAATTCCCGAGTAAGGAATTGTATCAAAGGCCTTGGCCAGATCGAGGTAGGCTGTATGCACTGCCTTACCTTCATCCATAGCCCTGGTGACAGACTCAAAAAAGTCAACCAGGTTGAGCAGGCATGATTTCCCTTTTACAAAGTCAAATTGCGTGGGGTCTAGAGTTTGGAGATTTCCTATATCTGTGTTAATCAGGTCCCATGATGATGCGCTCCATAGCTTTACATATCAGACTCATCAGGCTAATGGGATGATAATTCCCAGGGTCTGTAGTCGCTCTCCCTTTATGGAGAGGGATGACTGTAGCAGTGCACCATTTGGGTAGGGACAAAACATGAGGTGAGGCTGCGACTGAACAGGGCACACAGATGTGGTGCCAGCTCGCTTTGAAGTTCATGTAGAACACAGCCAAGGGATATTATCGGGTCCAGTGGAAGCTGTACTCTTGGCCTTGGACAATATAGCTTTACCCTGTGCTGCAGTAATGCTGGGTTTCTGGCATTCTTCCGGTATTGTGATTACCCCTCTCCCCCACTAAAAGGCCAAAGTTGGCAGTGAATCTGTCAGGCAGTATGTTGGCTATATCTGTTGGTATAGGAGGTTACATTGTGCAATAACTCAGAGCAAATCTGGGTATTGCTGTGGAGGTTATTTATATAACTATAGAAGGCTTTGTGATTGTTTTTAGTGTCTGCCACAATTTTGCCTTCATAGCTGGCTTTAGAGGATTTGATGAGGGATCTCAACTTTTTGTTGAGGCTAAAAAAGGAGTTTTTCCAGTCTTGGAACTTCACCTTTTTCCTGTAACAGTTTCTTCCTTCTGTTATAGAGTTTATTAATGGCAGGGGACCACCAGATTGGCTTCCTTTTTTTGGAAGAGTGTGTCTTGGTTCTGTTAGGTATGGCTAGTTCCATGCATTTATGTACATGTTCGTACAGTGCATTGGTGTATAATTCATCAGTCATGCAGCTATTTTCCATTGGCATGAGTGCCGTGAAGTTAGCCACCTCTGTTTTTAGGAGCCCAAAGTCAGCTTTGGAGAAGTTTTTCAAGGTGGTTACCTTTGCGGGGGGTGTGGGTGAGATGTGGATTTCCATGGTGATTAGTTTATGGTTGCATCTGACCAGGGAGGGATTGACTATTGATGTAGAGCAACAGTTGCCCATGTTAGTAATAACCAGGTCAAGCATATTGCTTCCTCTAGTGGGGGTCATAATGAGCAGGTCCAGGGCATTGGAACTGATGAATTCCAGGAAGAGTTGGAACAGTGTACTGGTGCTTGAGTAGTTTTCCCAGTTGATGGAGGGGTAGTTGAAGTCTCCTAGTATGAGTGTTGGTTTGGACTCTGACAAATTCCAGGGTGCTTAGGAACATGGAGTGAGAGTCTAGAGACACGGTTGGGGACCTATAGCAGGCTATGACCTGGATTGCCGTCTTACCCAATGTTAGTTGTACCTTAAGTATCTCAGATGCGTTATGCTGGGCTACTAAGTCTGGAGATGTGCATATCCTTTATGAATATGGAGCCACCACCACCTTTGGAGCTTCAGTCCATGTTTTGGGGCCGAAAGGTGTTGAATGAGTTATAGTCTGGTAGTGCAGGGGTACTTTCTGACGCTTTAAAGCAGGTCTCCATTACAGCACAAATGTCGATGTTCACCATTTTGAGGAGTGCTTTGAGTGAGTGCATCTTGAGATTTAGACTTCTAGCATTGAGCAGCATGACCCTTAGATTGCATTTATTTATAGCTGTTACTCTGGTAATTTGGTCTTTGGAACACCACCTAAAAAAGGCACTATAGGGGTGGCAAAAGCCTTAGGGAGTACTCAGAAATCCAGGGGTGACAGATGCAGGCCATCTCTGGCAAAGCATCGAGGTCAGTCAGTCATGTCTTCCCAAGCAGACATGATGCTGGATCCCCTTTAGAATGAAACCAGAAACCTAGCCAATTGTTGAAGTCAATCATTTTTTGTTTGTACTGTGGTATTATTCTTGGTGTCGGTAGGATACTGCTCAGGGCTACGGTCATACCTGCTTGGGACACACAATCCGAGAGCTCCACCATGTCACTTTTCATGTAGGCCAGAGAGGTGCATCTCAGATGATTCACACCCACATGGACAATGACAGAGTCATACTTGTACTTGTTGTGGAGTGACCTGAGTGCATGTGTTGTGTCGGATTCTGGCATCTGATAGACAGCTGACTGTTATCTTCTCCTTATTCAACCTAGTGAGTGGGAGATCTGTATACCTCACTATTGAGTCACCTATGATTACTGTATTGGGCAAGGTGTTTAGCCTTAGGGGCTTAGGTTGAGGGGCACACTGTGGAGGTGAGCTGTGTGTCCTGTGGTTTGTGCTGTGTTGTGGTGGTCGAGTGCACTTCTCTCTTGGAGGTCTCTGCTGTTTGGGTAGATTTCTATTGAGAGTCTCTGCGAAGGTGGGTGTGTGATTTGTGTTTTTGTGTGAGAGCTGTGATGGTGGGCATTCTGGAGAGCTGTGTGTTCCATGTGGTGTGGTGAAGGTGTTGACCACCTCTTGACCAGCTAGTCTGGTCTTGGCTGGAGAGTGCATAGACTCCAATTTGGTGATATAGTGCATCTTTCACAAGTCTGAGTGTTGGGAGGTTAGAGGAGATGGCTGTCTGTGTACATGAGGCAGTTGCTACACTGCCTCAGAATGTCCAAGTGCACCAGGTTAATAGGAGAAAGCACAGGGAACTGCCCTTTAATCATGCCAGGAGGGGGATCATAACTACTAAGTACTGGAGCTATTGCCATGAAGAACAACTAGTGCTGATGGCACTTAGGGGTGCTACAATAACTGCTACAAAAACCTGATGAAGTGCAAAGCAATTAAGCTATTTGAAGTGCAAGAGAGAGAGAGAGTTTAAGAACTAGCAAGATATAAGGGAAAAACTGAAGAGCAGACTTTCTGGCACCAGTAATGGTTTACCTCAGCTTGGCACCACTGGGCAGAGCTTAAACAAGTGCAAACCAGTGCAAACGCGGGCTTTTAAACCAGAAAGTTGAAAGGGATGGAAAAATTGACCAAATGGCAAATAAACTACAATTTCTGGGCCAGAAACCACTCATCTTCTGGTAGATAGGCTACCTAGTGCTTACCACTCCCACTGATAAGCTAGAAGGCTTCCCTCCAACACAGAAAGGCTTGGGGAGCTGAGAAGCTTACAAACCGTCTTGGATACAGCAAATCTTTATCTGGACTAAACTAGTTACAGGAAAGGCGGGAAACAAGCTTAGAAGGTTTTTTTTTTTTTTGCTGCGGTGGTGGTGCTGAGGTAGCGTTGTCGCCTCACAGTAAGACGTTGTCCTGTTCGATTCTCAGCTAAATCGTCTTCTGTGTGTAGACATGCGTGAATGGGCGTACCTTCGTTGAAGGTTGTACATTAGGGCTGGCAACTCAGTATGTAAAAATCTACTGCCAATCATTAGCGGACCGGAGTTTCGCTGTGGCGACCCCTAACCGGGAAAAGCCGAAAGATACAACAACAACAGAAAAGCAGCTAAAACAGTAGTAAAAACAATTCAAATGCAGTGCGAGGTAGCACACGAGTGTATAGCAATATTAAAGCAAATCCAGTTTAAATAAATGCAACTAAATTAAAAAAAAAAATGACTAAAAACAAGTGCAGAAAGCAGTAAATTTGGAAAAAATCAAAATGGAGGAGTTTATCAAAAACAGTGCCAGCAAATATATAAATAATTCAGTCAAACAAAAATTAAGACAGTGCAGAACTCTGAACAGTTAAAAAGTGCCAAAAACATACTCATCAAGTCTACATTTCCAGATTGTTTGAGAAGCACATGCAGTCAGTACACAAGGAGATTCTAGCAATGGTATGCAGGACTTTATGGAAAGAAGGGTTTGTTAAAGGTTTGTTCACAACAGTGTACATCACAAGAACCTTCTTAAATATAAAGCAAATTGCCTGAAGCTCAAGTGCTAAGACCAAAGCTTAAAATGTTTAGAACAACAGATAAATTTAATTAGTCTAACAAGCAGTATTAAATGCATCAGAATAAAAGCACTCAATCACTTAACAGCACACAGCAAAAATAAGGTAATAAAGTATAAAGAACACAATTACTGTAAAAGCAGACGTATAAAGTGTACAATCTTTTTTTTTAAGTGGAGAGGGAGCAAACAGAAGTGCTCAAAGTCAATAAAGCAAGGGGGTAGTCCTGCCCAAATAATCTCACTGCACTATGTCGAGTGATCAAATGAGATTGGACTGGGAGTAGTGACCAAGATCAGATTTACAGCAGGGGCGGACAAATCCAAAGCCACCAAGTTTAAGACTACAAGAACACTTGGGAGGGACGGCAGGAAAAAAGTGCAGACAAAGGACAGAAACAATACAGCAAATATATAAATACAACACAGTGCAGAAAGTGTACTTTAAACTTTGGAATATCAGATGGGAAAAGATTCCAACTCTGCTCACAGTCAGGAGTCTCTAAACACTGTTATGTCCAAAAAGTCAATACTCTGTTAATATATATTTTTTTTAATGCAGAAAGGAACATGTGGAGGATAAATATTCATACAACATATTAAAACTATCAACACTACCTCTCCATATTAAAAACAAATCATCCACGAATCTATGGTAAAAAATAACATTTCTTGTTAAACCATTATCTGTGGATAGAATAAAATTCTGTTCCCATATAAACATAATATTTGCATAACTGTTAGCAACGGGGTACCCATTGCTGCTACTCTCTTTTGGACATAAAGTTGTTTTTGAAATAAAAACATTATTCGACAAAACCATATGTAATAAATCACACAGCAGATTAACATGTTGTTGAGGGTAATCAGTAAAATCTAATAAATATTATTTTGCGTAAGAAACTCCAGTGTCATTAGGTATTACAGTGAATAGTGAATCCACATCTAAAGTTACTAAAATACAATCCATAAAATTCACATTCTTAGACCAATCATATATAGTTGCTTCAAAAAAATCATTTGCATCCTTAATGATTCTCCCAGTCTTTTCAAAGCCCACTCTTATTTGGCTTTCTAAAAACTTAGATGTGGGTTCAGTTACCCACCCTCTAGCAGATACTATAGGTCTAAGTGGAGGCTTAGTCATAGATTTATGCAGCTTAGGAAGCCCATAAATAAATGGAATGATGTATTTTTCCACAGCCATTTCAAATACTTGCATTAAATTATTACTTTGTGGAATAAATAGGCTAGACCTCTTAAATTTGTTAACACAGTTAATTACACCATTACCATATAAAACTTTTAAATTTAATGTCCTTGTAAAATACTTTATCTCTGCTCATGTCTTAACAATGTCTGCCACTGCAGAAGGCACAAAACTCAGACCCTTTGATAGCGCAGATAATTTGTCTGCATCCAGGATATGTTTAGATAGATTAAATACTAGGCTGTTCACCTCTTTGTTGTTTGGCTTCAGGTTACAGGCCTCCGAAACAACAGTTTCTTTTCTCTAGCAGAATATTCCTTCTGAGGGTTTGTTTTTTCCACTGGGAATGGTTCCTCCAATAAAAAAGAAAATGGACAGTCAGTGGAATCCAGGGCTCTCAGAGTCAGCATTCACGGTAGATTGTTCCTTCTCCCACTCACCAGCTTGTGTATCAGCTAGCTCATGTCTCCTTGGCCTATTGATGATGAGACCATCATTCTGCTGAGCTCCTGTTAAAACCTCGTTGGGAAGGCATTGGCTGCTACGCTCAACCCGCTTGGTTGAGGAGGTTAATACTACTTCAGTGAATGGTGCAGCATTAGAAAAGGGGGTTCTTTGATTTAAAGTGACCATTGTAAGAGGTCTAGCCCATTTATTCCACAAAGTAATAATTTAATTCAAATGTTTGAAAGGGCTGTGGAAAAAGAAATGCATAAATTATACAATAATCAAAATGTTGAGAAGCTTTTTAATTTAACTAGAAGTGAGCAAGTGCCATTAGTCAACTAATTAGTAATGAAGTTGTTACAAAAAATACTGATAGAGGTGGAGGGGTAATTGTTTTAGACACTACTTTTTTATTGAATCCATGGATGTGTTGTTAAACAGTGCTGACTACTAAAATTACAAAGCATGAATGTAACGTCATTATAACTAATGTGTTAAACAGTATAAAGAGACTTTTTGAGCAAAACAGAATAGACAAGGATACATTTGATTATTTAATGGTGAACAAACCCATCATTCCATTTATTTATGAGCATCCTAAGCCGCATAAATCTATGACTAAGCCTCCACTTAGACTATAGTATCTGCTAGAGAGTGGGTAACTGAATTTGCATCTAAGTTTTTAGAAAACCAGATAAGAGTGGGCTTTGAAAAGACTGGGGGAATCATTAAGGCCTGAAGATGAAGCCAAGATTTTTTGAAACTATATGATTGGTCTAAGAATGTGAATTTTACGGATTGTATTTTTGTAACTTTAGATGTAGATTCACTATTCACTGTAACATCTAATAATATTGGAGTTTCTTATGTGAAAGAATATCTGTTAGATTTTACTGAGTACCCTCAACGGTATATTAATCTGCTATGTGACTTATTACATATGGTTTTGTCAAATAATGTGTTTTTAAAATTACTTTATGCCCAAAAGAGAGGAGTAGCAATGGGCACTCACGTTGCTAACAGCTATGCAAATATCGTTATATTTACATGGGAACGGAATTTTATTCTATCCACAGATAATGGTTTAGCAAGGAATGCTATTTTTTTACTGTAGACTTGTGGATTATATGTTTTTACTATGGAGAAGTAGCGATGATAGTTTTAATATGTTTTATGTATATTTATTCTTCACATGTTCCTTTCTACGTTTAAAAAAAAAACATCATCAACTGAGAGTATTGACTTTTTGGACATAACTGTGTTTAGAGACATCAACAATATTTTAAATACTTGTTTATATAGAAAACCAGTTAAGAGAAATGCATATTTACATTATGACAGTATGCACCCGCAGTTTATATCTGACAACATAGCTAGGAATCAGCTTTAGAGAGCTGCAAGACTAGACTAAATACGATTGATGAGAACATGCAGTTGTAATTATATAACACTGCTGCAGTTTGTTAACAGAGGTTATAATAAGAGGAAAGGGGTCTATATTAGATCAGCGAAATGGCATTACAGCGAATGTAGTTTCGCCAACACATATAGACCGAAATCCGAAAATAGTGAAGGCTCAGGTCAGTGGTTTTTTTCCCAGGGAGCCCTTTACCCCACTGTAGTGCGATCTCGGAGTTGGTATATTTAGTTAGGGGGGTGTGTGGGGGGCACATGTTTGAAATTGTGTGTATGTGTTTTTAGTGCAAGCGATTTCTTTCCAGGGAAAGAAAAAGCTGTTTTGAACATTCGCAGTTTAGTGAGGTCACTGACCACGTGTCGATGAAGAGGCGTTCGATGGAATGCCTCTTCGAGCATTTAATATAGACCCGAGGAAAATACTAGAGATTTGTGAGGATGTTAGGAGCTGCAGATCTACCACAGCTAAGCCACTGTTCTCAGAAGCTAGCTAAGAGGTACGGATAAATAAATGTTCACAGGATAAAATTAGATGCATGTTAACATAAAATCAAAATACTGCCAGTGTTAAGAAAATCATTGAGAAATAGTGGCTCATCCTAAACGACCTAACGGTTAAGGTGTTTGCCTTACAAACACAAGGTGCTGGGTTTGAGTTTCACAAGGGATAAATGGCTAGGCTTACAATGGCTCGGAAGGACAGTTAGCCCAGTACTAACCTATGAACCTATATACCAGAATTACAGGTGGCAGCCGATGAGAGACCGTGCTTCAGTTATAAGAAAAATCAAAGTCTGAAGCAGTTATGTTACAAAAGAGCAGACACATACCTAGGAAGACACGACCAATTAAGAATGGTAGAAAAAACGAAAGGCAAGCCTCGAAGTACTCCACAATGCTACCACTCGTCAGTGCTGAGTAAAGACTGTACCAGACAGCAGACAAAAACAAAAGTTCAATGCCACGAATAATCCAAAATGAGTTTATTTCTTAAGCGCTTTTCGTCTGCTACTAATGGCAAACTTCTTCAGAGTAAACTCATCTAACATCCCTACTCATTTATACAGAAAACTTAATTAGTTAATTGATCTTATTTAACAGTCATTACTAATTTAAAATAGCAATAGCTAAAATCCGTTTAAAACTAAAATTCATGTACCATTTACACAATTTAAACAGTAAAACTCTTACAGTGTTTACTCCATTTACTACATTTGTCATAACTATGAAAAAGTATATCAGTGAAAATCAAAACTGTACTTAAACAAAAACAAAAACAAATATTAATACATTAATATATGTTATACTTCATTTAGGTTTGAATTACATGTTTTTATAATACTCTTGTAATACTCTAAATTTCCACCACATATTATTGGGAAAAATTAAACATTTTAATGTGACTATATTCATATTGTTTCATACCTATCTTTTTAGACTTAGTAAACTAAGTATGCACCCTATAGAACATATTTCGTTTAAACCAGGAGGATGGTATGATTCCAACCTAATTTGCCATCCAAGTTCCAAAACTAATAGTTTTAATGAATTAAGAATGGTACCTCTGAATGTGACAGATGTACCTTCTGTAGTTTCATTTGCTGTGATAAATATTTTACTAATCTAGTTTCTAACAAGACCTTTAGACTTAACGCATATGGTAATTGTGAAACTAGAAATGTTATCTATCTGGCTAGACAAGTTGCATGTCAAGCATATTATGTGGGCAAAATGAACCAGGGGTTAAATATCATATCTGAACCACCTGTCTCAGATTAAAGAGAAACAGTTACAAATGCGCTATATAAACACATTAGAGACAATGGCTCTGGACATAGTTTTAAATTTTGAGTTCTAAGAGTAACTGACAAAAATATACATGCAGGTAATATTAATGATTTTACTGAAAAGGAAGAATTTAATTGGATTTTATGCTTAGGGGCAAATATTTACCTGGTTTGAATGGCTATGTATCTTTAAATCTTTTATTGAAAGAGAAACACAAACAAGCCTGTCATCATGTGACCCACTTTGATATTATATAAATGGTCGATGGTATATTTTGTTTGATATGCCTGAAGAAGTGCTGTTTAAGGCAAATGTTTTTACTATCTTTTTTAAAAGTTGTTTCAGTCTAATAAACAACTTTATTACCAGCTGCACATGGCTCCAGTGACTTCTTATTTACCTGTTTGTTTTTATTTTTGTAGCCACTGGATTTACTTGTGTATTGGCTGTATTTTTCTGCCTCTGTCATGAGACTCACAGATGCCATGAGACCAAAATCCTGAGGTAGTTTCTCTCAGCAACAGAAGTCCGAGTTGGAAACCTTAGAAATAAATCTAGATAAAGCTATTTTCCTGTGGAAGAAAAGCTCTCTGAACTGAGGTGTCTAGTTGACATACCCAGACCAGAACCATGCGTGAAGTACTAGAGAAAAACTTTTGAATGTTCTCTTGGAATCCTAGTATGTGCAAGAGATCTCTCACCAGAGAGAGAAAAAAAGGTTCTTGACACTTTGAGAGTCTGCAAAGATAAGCAAGTCATCTAAATATGGAAAAATGTGGATAGTCAAGGAGCTATAATTGCAGCTAGACATTTTGTGAACACTTTTAGTGCAGTATTTAGTCCAAATGGTAAGGCAGAAAATGGACAATGATCCAGACACACAGAACCTTAACAAACATCTGAAATGTGGAGAACAGGTATGTGAAAAGCATCTTTTAAGTCTAGTGTTACCATGAAACTTGAAAGAGGTAGTAGTAATAGTGACATGGTTTTGAATTTGGGCATCATCACAAACAAGTTTAGTAAAGAAAGATCCAAAACTGGTCTCCAAGCATTTTCTTTCTTTAGCACTAAGAATATCCTAAAAATCCTTCCTCACCTGGAATAGAGGAACTGGTTTTATCACTCCTTGGGACAGCTTGGGATGAAGACCATGTGGAAACAAGAGTCTAATCTGGAGAAGGAAGAATAACACCCTGGAAAGGAGGATTTTCCTCCCACTGCCTTATGTAACCTTAATGAGTAATTTTCAAAACCCCTGTGCCTGAAACTATCTGCTGCCAAAGAGAAAGATGAAGATTTTGACTTTCTGGAAGAAAAAAAGATGCCAAAGTAGGAGGGGAGCATAAAGTTTCTTGACTAGTGGTTCAGACTTGTTGGTCTGTCCTTAGTTCTGGCAGATTGAGTCTTCTTTTTGGAACCCCTTGCCATTTCTTCTTAAACATCTATTTATCTGTATTTTGTTGAGACTGTTTATTCTGGTTTTTTTTGCCAAAACAGGATAAGGAGACAGAAAATCCACTGAAAAGTTTAGAAAAGGAGAACTTAAAAATCTTGGAGGATTCCTGGATCAACTTGCACTTTTCATCACACTTTTTGATCACCTCTGCAGCAGAGGTGCCAAACACTAAATCTCTATCCAAGGATGAATTTAAAATCTAATTTTATCATCATCTGGGAGGTTCTGAAAATGCAGCCATGCAAACCTTCTCAAAGCAGTACCAATTGTCATAGCTGTGGCAGCAGTATCAGAGTCGTAAACAAACAATAACCTATGCAAAAAGTTTTTAAAGATGATTTTTTTCCTCACAAGAAGAAACTACAGATTAAAAAAAATCCTCATATTTCACATTTAGTCAGAACATATGAGCCTAACAATTCAAAATTCTGAAAAGCTAAGATGCAGAAGTACATACTTTTCGCCCATACCTGTCAATAATGTTCCCATCCTTATCAGAAAGGCAGAACAAAAAAGGCAGGTTTAAAGGCACTGAAGGTCTGCAGTAGTAAAAATCACAAAAAATGCCAACAGAAAAACTCCACAGACCACCAGGCTAAAACAACAAACTAATTCAAATGTGGTAAGCGCTTTCAGGATACACCCTTCATCAAACAAACTTCTATAATACAAACACATTATTTAAAGAGCTATTATCCAATCAAATGTCAGAATCTTAAACAAATGGTCTATGCCTCTTTAAAACAGGCTTTAAAGAACAACCCCATTCAAACCTGGGCTTCTATCTGCCCCAAGTTACATAATCCACTGTGTTTCACAGAACTTTGTGCAGCTAGAACAAGACCACCACCCTTGGGATTAGTTTTAACCAACTGTAGGGCCATGAAACTGAAATGTTCCTGATGTTTACTGATACGTTGATACAAAGCATTGTGTACATCTTGTAATCATATAGCAGACAAATGTCTCAAAATCCGTTTTTTAAATTTATAGTTGGTCTTCCCTACATAAAATGACGAACAACACCTACACCTAGCCAAATATATCACATTGACAGAATGACAATTTGCTTGTAACTGGGAAAGTATAACCTTTGGCGAACTGGATGAACAAACCTGTTAATGTTAGATATACATCTGCATGCTTTACAAAGCATGCAGGGATATATACCATACCTCTCAGTTGTACTAGCTTTATTTCTTTCTCTATCACACAAAATTTGTTTCAAATTCTGGTTCTGTTTAAATATAAAGCTAGGTGCATCACCAACTATCCTTCTTAGATCATTATCAGTCTGTAAAATTCTCCAATTATTCTGTATTATATTACAAACACCACTGACATTACTACTATACTAAATATATAAATTTATGTTATTCTTCTGTTTAGCCTGATTTTTCAGACATACAGACCTATTCTCTATACCATTCCTAGAATACCATGGGGCTGCTCTAGTCTCTCTAAACTGCAGAGCATCATCAACCACCTTATTCATTTCATTGGGGGTGATGCTCTAGTAATAAACCAAAAAGTTAAATCCATCTCAGAGCGTAACTATTCTTCATCTGTGCAAAACCTAGATGTCCTAAAAGTCTGACCTTTAATTATATTACGAAAAACAAAACCAGGATGCATACTATCCTTCGCTAAGAGACCATTCCTCCAACATGTTTTTTTAAAAAAATCTTTGTATTAATCTTATTAAAAAGATCACATTCTAATTTTAAATCTGGAAAAATCAATCTTGGTATATGAATACTGTAATGTAAAACATAAAAAACACATAGTAGATTCTAGATAGAGAACAAAACTTCTACTGTACCTGTCCGTAACAGGAAGACATCATCCACAAATCGAGAATAAAAAACTAAAAATTCTCTCCACTCATCTGTCTTCACTAAAACCTCTTCTTCCCATTGGGTCAACACTAAATTGGCATATGAATTCACACAGGGGGTGACCATGGCTACCCCACAGCGCTGCCAATAATACTGTTGTTCAAAGAGGAATTCATTATTCTCTAATATAACTTCTAACAATGATGTTATCTGTAACATTGTCTTCCTCTCTATACAGCTATGTGCCCATCGAAACTGCTTAATAGCGTGTAAATCATACCCACGGGGTATGACAGTGAATACGTTCTGTACGACTAGAGTAACTAACAACAAATTATCATTAAAACTCCTCGCTGCTAAAAATTCATACAAAGATGTCAAAAAAATGGGCACAGTCCCTTAACATACTCAGTCTGGCCCCTAACCCAAGCTCTAACGAAGCTGGTGCTCTCTTGCTGGAAACAATGCCATGTTTAGGCCCCTTTTGTCAACATGATTCGCTTTCACCCTGTTCTCAGCTGATAACACCTCTGGTAACTTTCTCCCTCTTTATCAGGAAAAGTAACACTGGATCTGACTATGTGCTTAGTAGCAGTGGGATCAACTACAGCTATAGCTGATAGGTCAGGATTGGACATAGTGTATAAAAATTTAAAAGACTGAAAAACTTTATAAATTCTGTCTGCCTTTTTTTTTAAGGGATAGATGGCCGACAACTGGGAAAATTGCAGGCAGTATCACACACATCCTCTAAAGCAGGCAGAAAAGAAGAAATGGGTGTAGGATATGAAAAAATCTCTGCAACTACTAAGTATTTTATGAGGGCCTGAGAAACCTCAGTGATCTCCCACTGAAAACACTGACAGTTTAGAAACAGTCTCAGAGAAACAGAACCCCCCACGGGGAAAATGAGAAATTGAGCTTTCCCCTGGGCCTGAATCAGAAATCTGAGAAAAAAAAAAAGTGTTTCTATCCCTGTATCCTCCTGTTCATATTGAAAATCTTGAATCTCTTCTTGAAAAGCAGCATCCCTTGGTCTTTTACAGGAAACTAGTTTACAAGAAGGATCAAAACCCTGAGCCAGACCAACTAAACAACTCCAATCAAAGATATTTGAGGAGGAGGAGATAGGCTTGGTTTTGGTTTCTTTTTGGCAGATAAAATGTGGGCATGTTACTAATGGTAGCATAAACTTCCACAAGGATAGGGACAGCATTCTAACAGGGAAATCTTCCCTGTTCCCTCTATCAGGACCGGCAAGAATGGCAATCCCTTGCCCACTGAGAGGGACACCAACAGCCACAGTGGATGTGGCTAACCCAGGTTCATACTGGCTGTAGCTGCTACACCTGACAGATCCAGTGTAAAAGATGAGTGGTCTGAGGTACAACAAATGGCCACAGCAGAGTCACCCAAATGCGGCTGAGACAAACTGCTGGCCTGTTGTGGTAAAGGCGGTTTGATTTTTTTCTTGTTGTGGCTGAGGAATGATAGACTGTGGGACCAGTAGTTTGTTCCATGGTATAGCCATAAATTCTGCCATTCCCAGGGAAGAGGGACACCAAATGCCAGTAAATACTACCAGCCTACAAAAGTTACTTTTTTGACAGAAAAGCACAGTAAAACGCACTTGATTTTACTTTTATTGGGGTGGCATAATGAATTTACACAAAAGAAAGAGGAACAAAAATATATATTTTTATACTACACAATTTTGCATCTGTTTACAATTATGTCACAGGCAATTTAAAAGGACACTACTATGCAGTAAATGGAAACTGCAACAACTCTCATACAATCTCAGCAAACAGATGTATTTTTTAATTAATCAGACAAAAAATAATAATGCAACTCCCTTCTTCCAGAATGTTAAATATGAAATGGTTAGACATGTAAGAAAGTCACCATACATCAAGAGGGGAATATCCAACTGATAATATTGGTATTATAATACTAAAGCATTTTAAAATTTACTAATGCAAACTGGGTAATACACTTCTGTAAATGACTCCCAATAACTGTAGTTTAAGACTTTGGTCTTACAGATAGACTAAAGGAGAAAGAATGTTGTCAATTGTTTCCACTGTCCATGTTTTAAAGGAGTATTCCTGGCAACGCATTTTAGTTGGATCCTAATTCATGTGATTACTCAGGCATGATTACTTAAACTGCTAAATGAACATTTTGATTTAATTCTGATGAAATCGCTGTTTTTTTAGTGGTATGAATGCATTAAAATGCAAAATTTTAATTCAGGGGCTGCATTTGCTGGTGTTTATTAGATTTCATTATAAGTACAGATCTGAAGCTCCAAAATTTTCCTAGCAGCTTATACAAGGGCAAACTGTAGATCTACTTAACCAGCTACATTTACCAAAGAAGGATCAATGAACAGATAAGTAAGCCTGTCTATCACAGTTCAAATCTCAAGAAGGAGATGGGTTATTCACTACAGAATGGAAGAGGGTATCCCTTTTTAAGGGCTGCATGACTATTTTTTGCAGTGCCAAAGGTCTGCCCTTCATAAAGCCATGATGGTCCAAGATGGCTCAAGGTGAAATATGCATCCTTACAGTGGAACAATAAGCTAACCATGAAGAGGTACCTTAAGTAGGTGAGAAAGCTTTACAAATTCATCATTTGAATAGGAGTACCCGTCTGTGCTCAGACTAGACCCATTGTGCTTGAAAGAAAAAAAGTCTGCTTGATAAAAGGCATCACAGCAGCATCCAGTATTTCATAGGAGATTACTAGGCGATTGACTCAGACGTCATTTTAAGCCTAGCCGTTTCATCCCAATGTAACACCATGAAAATGCTAGTTAATACCAAAGACTGCATTTAGTGATGGTTGCCCATGTCCAGGAGGGTTGTGGATGCTATCCCTGGTTAAGAATTTATAGTGCCCATCCACTCGTCCAGGTTCCTCTTGAACAGTGTCATAGAGATGCTCTGTTTCACATGAATTGGTAGCCTGTTTCAAAGACATGATAGTCGTTGGGAGATAAATCTGACCCTCTAGCATTAGGTTTGGGTCTTGGATTGCTCTGTAGACTAAGCATAAGTCTTCCCTAAGAAGTTTATACAACACAGAGTATAGCGACAGGGACTTCAGTCAGTCTTTGTAAAGTACATGCTGGAGCCCCTTTATCATCTTTGTTAGAATCTTTTGAGGTCTCTCCAGTTGCTGCAGGTGCTTTGTTCGGTACACACTGAACGGGGCATTATACTCAATTATGGGCCCGATTAGTGCCGAGTATAGAGGGATTATAACCTCTTTTGCTCTCGAGGCGATGCCGTTACTAATAAAAAGTGCTATGTAGAAAGCCTTTCTTACTACAGTAGACACATGGTTGTCGAAGTTAAGGTTGCAGTTAACTTGTGATCCCAGGTCCCTTACCACTTCATGGGTACTTAGGGTATTGTTGATTTGACAGTGTGAAGGGACATTGTGCTGAAGGGAATGAGGATACATTTCTTAGCAAACAGTTTGAGAACGTGACTAATATACCAGTTGTTGGTCTGCGTGAGACCCTCCTGGAATATGCTGACATCATTTGGGGATTAGAAAAAATGCAAGTGTGAGCACACAAACACAGCCAACCAACAAAAAAAATAAAAACACCTTTTGGACTCTCTGGACTATTTGTTTCTTGGCTGGCTGTGTTGGCCTGCTCACATTTGCAGTTTTTCTATCGACTACTTTAGTGTGAGCAACCTTTAGTAGTGGTTATCGCTCTATTTTTGTTTTTCTCTTCATTTGGGGATTCAATGATTGCACCTAGTTTGCAGTCTGCAAACTTGGTCAGCCACAACCTTAGTTTTGAACTGAACTTCTGTCGGCTGGTTGGTGTGGAGTCACCCTCTTTGATAGTGCGTGTCTGGTTTGTAAGCCAGTTGGCAGCCCATCTTACAAAGAAGGGGCTTACATTCAGTTTGCTAAGTTTAGCAGTAATGCCTGAATGTAGGATTGTGTCAAAAGCATTTGCCAAGTCAAGGTACTTTGTGTGCACATCTCAAAAATGCCTGCTGGTAAACCCATTAGAATCAGTAGGGGGACTGAAAGAGCCATACTTTAAAAATGAGTGTGCTCCTGATAACCAGTCAGAACATCTATCACCTGCACTGGTATATTTTCCAGCAATCTCAGAGACCAAAGTGCCTGAATCCACAACAGTCTTTGCAAGCAGGATGCAAAAATATATATAAGTTGTGGTCTTTATTCTCAAAACTCAGGAAGAAGGTAAAAGATTCAAGAGTTAAAAAGCCATACAGAAACACTTCCCTTCTCAGCCAGAATAGTGAACTATCTGAACCTTCAAGAAATGCAAAACGGAATAGCAAGAATAACTGAGCAGCAAAGGACATCATATACACAGAGTCCAAGGCAGCAGTACCTTACTGTATTCCCCTATAAACAAATAGCAGAAGCTGCAGGGGGGCCTGCACCACCAAAACTTTGAAGAGTATAGCAAGTTTCAACATTATACATTGTTAATTTGATTTATTTTTTGTAACAGCAGAACTTGAAGTTATAGTCTTTCAATTACAACACTTAAGCCCTCAGAGAATATATTCACAGCCCGCTCCCCTTTGTCTTGTTAAAAGCAGCAAAACCCACGAAAGAGTAAAGGGAATCAGAATCATTTTCTGGTCTGAGATTTTGTAAAGGAAAAGAAGTGTGTGCTGCTTCTGATTGGCCACAGGGCCTTATTTATTTATTTTTTTTAACCAAATCTCTTTTGCTATTTAAGTGCCCCAGTTGCACAACGTTTGGCTCATAACCTACGAGAAAGCTAAGATATATATGACCACATCCACTGTTTTGGCATTCGTTTTTCGCATTGTTTTTGTCACAACTGAATTAATGAGGTGCTCCTGGGTTGAATACCTGTACTTTTTGATCTTTTTACCATCTAATTAGAAATGCTGCTCTCCGTGCAGTGGCCCCTAACAGTGATCTGTATAGACGCCAATATCTTGCAGAGTAATTCCCCTTTCTAATATGCATAGACTCTGATCTTTCACAGTGCAAGTTTCCATTAACTACCTGAGCACCTAGTCTGCCCATATCTAGCACGGCTTATCAATTAACTTGTGTTACTGACCTATTAAATATTTAAATTTTCCTCGCTACTCCCTAGTAGATCAGTAGCCATGGATATGCACTTCCCAACTCTCTCTGTGGCCAATCTGGTTGAGATGGGACTTCTGAGGCACTGTGGCAATTGCCTCATGTACGCAGACAGCCCACTTACTCTTAAAAAGACAAAATATGCGAGAGGTTTAAATACACTATCGTTGGAGGCAAAGCTCTCATATAAGTCCAAAACTAATCCTACAAAGGTGGTCAGTAACACTTGCACCATACCTATTGCACAGGGTAAATGCCCCACACATAAAACTACTTAAGTTGAGGCACTTACAACACTACGAGCTCTTGCACAGCTCAATCAAGAAAAGGGTCCTCAGCCTTCACGTAAACACCAAGTTAAAACCACCACCCACAGCTACATATAGTAAACATGGTATCCAATGCCTCCACTGCTAAGCTCTTACTTAAGGCAAACCACAGCAAAACCAAATGCCCTAATCACACATGATTCTACAGTGAGGGGCAAACTTCACACTACTCAAGACTGGTGTGGTATCCTTCAAGGCCCCCGAGCCAGTGGAAACCACAACCCAAGCTGCAGAAGCCCTTACAAATGCCTTCTACGAACACCTCCAGGACTGCATGGATCAGGCAATCCCTAATAAAACCAAGACTCTTTCCACCAAGGGCAAACGTCCAGTCTGGTGGACCCCAGTCATAAACAAACTTTACAAATAAGAGGAGAAAGCTGTTACATGATAGAGCAAAATCCATAAAAGAGAAAACACCTTGATCATTATTAGTAAAAAAATACGAGCACTCATAAAATCATCCAAGGCCAAATTTGAGAGAAAAATTGCAATAGATTCAAAAGACAGTCATAAGGCCTTCTTCAGCTATGTTAGAAACCTGGGTGGAAACTCCCAGATATGCGCAGAATTAGTCCAAAATGATACAAAAATCACTGAACCCACAGACATTGCCAACATACTGGCAGACAGGTTCAGTGCAAACTTCACCCCCCTCTCCCCCCAAAAGGAGAGATGACTATCCCAGCAGAGTGTAGCCTCCCAGACATCTCTAATGCGCAGGTGAAAGCTGCTCTCTCTAAAGCTAAAAACACAGCATCAATGGGACCGGATGGTGTCCCCGGCTGTGTGCTACACGAACTCAATGAGGAACTAAACCCGCATATAAGGCAGCTGTTTAATCTTAGCCTTACCACAGGATACGTGCCCAAGGAGTGGCGTACAGCAACTGTGGTCCCACTCCACAAAGGCAGTACCTCTACGGACCCTGGAAATTACCGCCCCATAAGCTTAACAAGCCTGGTCTGCAAAGCTATGGAGAGGATCATAATGGAACTCAAACAAAGACATAGGGGACTTGCAGACATTGGACCTGACCCAGTTTGGCTTTGTCAAGGGCAGATCATGCCTTTTGAACTTGGTCGACTTCTTCGAAACAGTCACCAAGGCCATTGATGAGGGAAAGGCAGTCCATACAGCCTACCTTGACCTTGCAAAAGCTTTCGACACAATACCCCACTCGGGTATTACAGAGAAACTTACCAGCTTAAATGTAAACCCATATGTCACAAGATGGGTTGCAAACTGGCTAAAGGACAGAACCCACAGGGTTAGAGTTGATGGCGCCATGTCAGACTCCAAGCCGGTCACAAGAGGCGTCCCACAGGGCTCAGTCCTTGGCCCCCTGTTCGGCATCTACTTCTCAGAAGTACAGGCAAACATAGGAGGACTATGGCTGACAAAGTTTGCAGATGACTGCAAACTGGGCGCCATAGTGGAAAGTACATCGGCACAGATATCCTTCAGAGGGGTCTCACGGAAACTGATAACTGGTGCCAAAGCCATGGCCTGAAGTTAAATGCCAAAAAATGTATAGTCATACCCTTCGGGAAAAACAAGGTAACCCCAAGCTACCATATAGGTGGCAATCCATTAAGCACAGAAGAGGTTATCAGGGAACTGGGGACCCAGGTTGACAGCGGCCTTTCTTTTGACACTCACATTGCTAAAGTGGTTAGAAAGACCTTCTACATTGCCCACCTGATCATGAAGGGATTCACATCCAGATCAAGTGAGGTCATTGTTCCCCTGTACTCTTCACTTATCAGACCAATGATCGAGTACAATGCCCCATTCGGGATGTATCTCACCAGACACCTGCAGCAATTGGAGAGACCCCAAAAGTTCCTCACCAAAAGGATAAAGGGACTCCAAAATCTGTCATATGCTGCCAGACTGAAGAAACTCCAGCTCTATTCAATCGCATACCACCTGCTCAGAGGTGACCTGTGCCTGACATACAAGGCCATGTCCAACCCAGAATTAATGGACATGCTCCACCTCAAAAAATCCAAATCTACCAGATCCACTAGAGCAAGCGACTTAAACCTTAGCACAGATATAAATAGGACATGCTGGAGGGATAGATTTGTCACCCAGAGACTCCCTATGCTTTGGAATAAAATCCCAGTCCATGTGAGGCAGAGCACCTCGCTGGCTCTGTTCAAGAGAAATCTTGACCGGTGGATGGGAGATCGTAGGTTTACCCCGGGAATCATCTCTGTGTCACTGCTGGACAGAGGCACAACAAACTAATGGACACAGTATTTTTTAACATAAGGGGTGGCGTAAGCCACAAAACTTTGGGCTAGGCTTATAAATGCCTTAGGGCAGATAGCCTAGTATAAACCTATGAACCAATGTCTCCCTCACCAGACTGAGTAAGTAGGGAGTCTGGGTTAGGTGTCTTTCTGGAGCTAGGATCTTTCAAGTCACAACGGCACTCGGGTCACTGAACCACAGGTATCAGTATAACTCTGTCATAGTCCAAGTGATTAGCAGTATATTACCTTCTCCAAGGATGATGCCACATTACCAGCAGAAAATGGTCGGTTCTAACAATCAACTTAGCTTCTGTATTAGCACAAGGGAGTACAATATTTGATGGCCAGGGAGAACATGATCGACAAATGACGCTGATTTGTCAGAGATGGTCTGCAATTATCCCCTCTAGGCTTTTGGGTATTAGCAAAGACATTTTCAACCACCATAGTGCCTTTTTTTAGGCAAGTCCAAACTGATAAACCTCCCAACTTAATTGAACTTACAAAGGAATACCTGAAGGTGGTAGTGCTCAATGCTAGAAGATTTAACAAGAAACTTCACTCCCTGCAGGTCTTCCTCTCCCTGGAGACCTGTACTTATCTGTGTAGTATTGGGAGACATGCCTTAAAGTCATAAAGAGTACCCCAGCAGTGCAAAGTTATAATGCCTTTCACACCTTTAGACCAGCTACTGCAGAGGAGGGAACTAAAGGTGAAGGAGTCTCAGTCTGTATTGAAAACAACCTCACATCCAGACTACTTAAAGGACCACTTACAGGCAAATGATGAAAAAACATGCATACATTTTATATATATATATATATATATATATATTTTTTTTTTTTTTTTTTTTTTTTACTTGCCATGGTTTATACCTCACTCGGGAATTATTGATGAACTCGCCAAACTAGGCATCGATCCCTATATCACTGAGTTGCAAATTGGCTCACAGATGGAAATCACAGTTTGAAAATAGTGAACTCCAGGTCAGACTGCTGACCAGTCACGAGTGGAGTTCCACAGGGATCGATCCTAGGGTCCTCTCCTGTTCAGCATTTACTTCTCAAAAGTCCAGGCCAACACAAAGGGACTCTGGCTGACCAAGTTTACAGACGACTGCAAGCTAGGAGCCATTATTAACTCCCCAAGTGATGCAGATATCCTACAGAAAGGCCTCACTGAGACCAATGACTTGTGTCGAAACCATGGCCTTAAGCTTAATGCCAAAAATGCGTCGTCATCCCCTTTGGTAAAAACTCAGTTCCCACTAATTACCACATCAATGGGAGCCCATTGAACACTGAAGGCGTTTTAAGAGAGATCTGGGGACGCACGTTGACAGCAACCTCTCTTTTGACCACCACATTGCCATTGTGGTCAGAAAGTCCTTCTATGTGGCATATCTCATTACCAAGGGTTTTGCATCCAGGAAGAAAGAGGTCATCGTCTCTCTCTACTCTTCCCTCATTAGTCCAATCATAGAGTATAATGCCCCATTTGGCATGTACCTCACTAGACAGCTGTAACAGCTAGAGAGGCCACAGAAGTACCTCACAAAGAGCATCCTAGGCATTAAACACATACCCTACATGGACAGACTCAAAAGACTCTAGCTATTCTCTGTCTCATATCGCCTACTTAGAGGCGATCTCTGCTTGACTTACAAAGCCATGTCTGACCCAGCTCTGTTAGAAATGCTACATCTAAAGAAATCCCAATCCCTCAGCACCACACACTCCAGAGACCTCAACCTCATTACCACAATCAACAGAACATGCTGGAGGGACAGGTTCCTCACCCAGAGACTGCCCATGCTCTGGAATAGACTTCCAATACATGTCAAGCAGAGCACCTTGCTGTCTCTCTTAAAGAGAAATCTTGATGAGTGGATGGGTAATAGAAAGTTCACCCCGGGGATCACTCCAGTGGCTCTGCTCGATAGAGGCACTGGGAGCTAACATCTGGCGACAAGATGCTAGGGCACTTCTATGGGCTAGGCTTGCAAAGGCTACAGGGCCATTAGCCTAGTACACACCTATGAACCTATTTACTGCATCTCCCAAAGCTGCCTGCAGCAAAATAAGAACTCATTCTTAATTGTATTATTTATTTATTTTTTTGGCCTTGTCTGCCATCATGGGGGCAGACATCATGATTCCTTTGGAAAGCTAAATCTGTCCCATAATGTACAGACTGTGAGAATAAGTAGCCGCACTAGTTGTTTTCAGACTATACTTCCATTCACTTAGAACGGAACACCTGAAAAAACTGCCAAGTTTGAGAATTTACAGCTCATGTGTCATTGACTGGTCTGCACGGAGTTTTACAAATGCTTTTCCTACTGATTTACTACACATTCTCTAAAAGATGCTTGCTTGCAAAAGTGTCAACAAATTACAGAGAAAAAAAAAACAAAGAAAAAACTTTTTACAAGCAGCAGTTTTGCAAATTTCATTTTCTCGACAAGTTTCTCCTCCCATCTCCCCACCTTCACTGGGCTAGAGTCTAACATTTCCAGTTTGGCTAGATTCATCTAGTTAGTTACTCAGTTTTGAATGACAATGGACATCAAACAAATCACAGCCTGGTGTGCCACTAAAACTGTTCCCTCATATTCTCTTAACTTCTGAATAGCATTTCCCAGGAATTACTTCTAAAAAAGTACATACACTAATCCAGAGTTTTGGTCAATCTATCCATTAAATGTGAATTTCATTTTGGCTGCTAACATGGTTATCTTTGCATAGTTATTCTGTTACAGCATAACCTGAATTTATGGTATTTAATCCGAAGCTTTACATAACAATGAAACAGTTCCTGGTTTCATCTTAACAATGACCCCCCAAGTCTCTGTTGTGATCCAGTACTTTCGGTTACTGTTGCTTTACATAGTTTGTCTTAGTTGTATAATTGAAGCATATCTCTCATCCTCTCAGCAACAGACTCCTGGAGAAATCTTTCAAATCAGATACTTGTACTGAAACAGTACCAGCAGCCGTAGTAGTGATACAATACTCCAGACAGGGCACTCAATGTACTGACAAATAGGAAAAATGTATACATCTCAAATCAAGAAATGGCGACATCGCTAGGGACTACACTAAGCACATGTTTACACTTAATCTCTCCATTTCATAATGCAACACATTCACACCACACAAAGGCACACCTCCACTTCCCACAAACATACAGCCACCCACATCCGCACAGCACACACAGTCAACTTTGAGGCCTTTCCCACCTCTCTTCAAAACGCTGCTGTAATGGCTTTGGCAAATGAAAACAACTGATGGATGTCAGCTCAGAATTCCCATCCCTGCCTACTGGAGCCAGTCCACTGCACTTACACAACTGTCCCCCTCAGCAGGGGAGAAAGCAGGTGTCAGTGCAGATTTGTTTCATAGTTCTTTTATAATACACACACACACACACACACACACACACACACACACACACACACACACACACACACACACACACACAATGATACATAGTTAATATGGATAAATCAGTTTAATATCACTACACTTGTCTCTAAACCCAGTCTTATGACACCTGCTACCCATCGTCTTTCTTGTCAGCACTGTCAGTATATATATATATATATATATATATATATATATATATATATATATATATATATATATATATATATATATATATATATGTATACACACACACACACACACACACATACACATATACACACACACACACATATATACATACAAATATATTTACACACACATTTTATATATATATATATATATATATACATATATATATATATATATATATATATATATATACACATATATATATATATATATATATATATATATATATATATACACACACACATATATACATATATACACATACATATACACACACACACCCCATATCTGCAAAATTCAAATGCACACAAATTTCTACAGTTAAAGACAGTAAAATACACTACAGTTTTGAACACACACATTCATATATGGTTCTGGTTCTTTCTACCAAATCACCCTTCACTAAATCACTGTTGACTGAACAAAACTGACAATCTCATTTGACTGATCCATGATTGACTCAAAATTATAAGGTCTACAGTGTCGGTGGTGTTGTGTTTTATGTTTGAATGGAAGCAGTAACTGACCTTTTCATTTCACCACTGTTGTGTGACTCCACAATTAGTATATTCAAGTAAGGGCATCTGTGGGGCAAACACCTCCCAAGCTGTCACTGTAAGGATATTAGATATTGTTATCTCTGCTAGCATGACTGGCTGAAGTTTTATAAATAATTGTAAATTACCCTGTATTACATAAGCCAGCATGACTAGCTATAATTTTGTAAATAAGTTTATGTCTTTTGATTATCACTCTGATTTAGGCAAGATGTTCTTCTGGCTGACCAAATGTATATATTTTTTTAAAGAGAATTCTGAATATGTATGTTATGTCAGAGTCAGATGACCTACATGTAATGTCATTGTGTGCCAGGGCTGGGAGAATATAATCTTCACTACAGCTGTTTGTTTACTTTTCAAAGTCCGATATAGGTTCATTGGTAAGTACTAGGCTATCTGCCTAAGGGCATTTATAAGCCTAGCCAGAATATGTTGGCTTTCGCCACCCCCTTAGATTAGTTCCCTGTGCCCCTGTCCAGCAGAGCCATTAGTTCCCTGTGCCACTGTCCAGCAGAGCCACTGCAGTGATCCCCGGGGTAAATTTTCCGTTTCCCATCCACCCGTCAAGGTTTCTCTTGAGGAGTGTTAGTAAGGAGCTCTGCCTGATATATACTGGAATCCTGTTCCAAAGCATGGGGCGTCTCTGGGACAGGAATCTATCCCTCCAGCATGTCCTACTTATCGTTGTGGTGAGGTTTATATCCCTATAGCGTGTGGCTCTCCGGGATTTGTTTTTTTTTAGGTGGAGCATGTCCATCAATTCTGGGTTGGACATGGCCTTGTATGTCAGGCAGAGATCACCTCTGAGTAACCGGTATGGAACAGAGTACAGCTGGAGTTTCTTGAGTCGGGCTGCATAGGGCATCTGTTTGAGACCAGTAATCCTCTTGGTGAGGTTCTTTTGTGGTCTTTCCAGCTGTTGCAGGTGTCTTGTAATGTACATCCCAAATGGGGCATTGTATTCTATGATGGGTCTAATGAGTGATGAGTACAGAGGCACAATAACCTCTTTTGTTCTAGATGCAAACCCTTTTGTGATTAGGTGGGCCACATAGAAGGATTTTTAACCACCTTGGCAATATGATCATCAAAGGAGAGATTACTATCTACTTGGGTCCCAAATCCCTTATTACATTTTCTGTATTTAGGGGACTACCACCTATGTGGTAGTTCGTGGGTACTTTGTTTTTTCCAAAGGGGATGACTAAGCACTTTTTGGCATTTAGTTTGAGGCCTTGGTTTTGACACCAGGTCTCAGTCTCAGTGAGACCCTTCTGGATGGTGTCTGTATCAGCCGGGGAATCAATTATGGCCCCTAGTTTGCAGTCGTCTGTGAACTTGGTCAGCCTTAGTCCTTCTATGCTTGCCTGTACCTCTGAGAAGTATATACCAAACAGGAGGGGGTCCTAGGACTGAGCCCTGGGGGACACCACTTGTAACCAGTTTAGACTTGGACAGAGCCTGCAACTCTCACCATGTAGGTTTTTATCCATGAGCCATTTGGCAGCCCATCTCGTGACGTAGGGGCTTATGTTCAAGCTGGTGAGCTTGTTTATAATACTAGAATGGGGAATGGTGTTGAAAGCCTTTGCGAGGTCTAGGTAGGCTGTGTGGACCTCCTTTCCCTCGTCTAATGCATTGGTAACTTTCTCAAAGAAGTCCACCAGGTTTAGGAGGCATGATCTCCCCTTAAAGCCAAACTGGGTAGTGTTCAAGGTTTGGAGGTTCCCAATGTCTCTGTTAATGAGTTCCATGATGATGCGCTCCATAGCCTTGCAGATCAGGCTAGTCAGGCTTATAGGGCGATAGTTCCCGGGGTCCGTTGTGGCTCCACCTTTGTGGAGCGGGATAACTGTTGCTGTGCGCCATTCTGTGGGTACGTAGCCTGTAGAGAGGCTGAGTTTGAACAGTGTGTTTAAGTGAGGGGTTAGTTCATTTTGGAGCTCTTGTAAGACACAGCCTGGGACACCGTCTGGTCCCATTGAAGCTGTGTTTTTGGCTTTGGATAGGGCTGTTTTAACCTGTGTGTCGGTGATTGACGGGGCCCTACATTCTTCTGGCATGGTTATCGGCCCTTTAGAGGGTGAGAGGGGGGTGAAGTTTGCACTAAACCTGTCTGCCAGAATGTTGGCAATATCAGTCGGTTCAATGTATTTTGTGCCATTCTGCACTAACTCAGAGCAGATCTGAGAGTTTCCATTTAGGTTCTTGACATAGCTAAAGAATGCTTTGTGGCTATCTTTGGAGTCATTGGCAATTTTTCTTTCAAAACTAGCCTTGGATGATTTAATGAGGGATCATAGTTTCTTGCTGATACTGATCAGGGAGGTCTTTCCTTCTTTGGATTTTACTCTTTTCTGTACTAGTTTCCTCCTCCTGTTCTATAGCTTGCTTATGGCAGGGGTCCACCAGACTGGTTTCTTTTTTTTGGAGGAGTGATTCTTGGTTTTACTTGGGATAGCACAATCCATGCTTTCCTGCAGATGCACATAGAGTGCCATTGTAAAAGTTTCAGCAGCTTGGACAGCATTGTCTTTTAGCATGGGGGCTGTGAACCTTTCTACCTCAGTCTTAAGTAACGTGAAGATTGCTTTTGAAAAGTTTTTGATGGTGGTTTCCTTGATTGGGGGTGGGGGCAAAATGTGGATATCCAGAGGGATTAGTCTATGGTCTGATCTAACCAGCGAGGGGTTGACCTCCGGTGTGGAACACCAGTCGCCCATGTTGGTGATGACCAGGTCCAATATGTCGTTCCCTCTGGTGGGGGTGTTGACTAGTTGATTTAGGGCATTCGAATTTATAAATTCTAGGAAGCGTTGGGCAAGGGAGTTAGTACTTGAGTAGTTCTCCCAGTTTATTTGAAAGCGGATAACATATACATACTAAATCTAGAGCACTTGATAATAGTTTTCAATCTTACTCAAAACACTAGCTAATCTACAATGTATGTACTCTACCTGTTTACTATGTATGTATTCTACCTAGGTTCCAAATTTCAGCTGTACACCACAAATCTATTAATTACCTTTATTTTTAAAATTAATATTTTTTTGTTTGTTCTCTCCACTGTAAGTGTTTATGTGCCACATACCACTGTAAAAACATGTCTCTTGTAATTTGTGTATATACTGATCATGTCTAAATAACTAAATGTGTCTGTAATTTTTCTTTGTGGAGCTTTTCTCCCCGGGCCTGAGCTGAAAAAGGGCTTTTTCGGCTCAGTCAGACCCGGTTAACAAATGCAAAATAAATAAATAAAAAATAAAATGTTTGGGTAACTGAAATCACCCAGTGTTTGGTAGGACCTTCATATTTCCCAGTGTCTCCAGAAATGTAGAAAGGGGGTCCTGGGTCATGGTAGGTGATCTGTAGCAAGCTACAATTTGGATTGCAGTTTTGCCCATTGTTAGTTGCACATGGATGATCTCTGATGCAATGTGCTGCGCTACTAACCTGGAGGTGTGGGTATCCTTGATGAATATGGATACACCCCCACCTTTTGTGTTTTGGTCCTGGTTCTGTGGCCGAAAGGTATGGTATGAGCTATAGCCTAGTAGTGCTGGGGTGCTCTCAGGAGCCTTAAACCAGGTTTCTGTTACTGCACAGATGTCAATGTTCTCCACACTGAGGACTGCCTCAAGTGTGTGTGCACGTGTATTTTGAGGTTGAGACTTCTGGCGTTGAGTAACATTACCCTCAGTTTTTGGTTACTTGTGCTATTTATGGTGGTGGGTTTGTCTTTTGAGCCTTGCCTAAAAAAGGAACTATGGGGGCGGCAAGAGCCTTGGCCAGTATTCGAAAGCCTAAGGGTAACAGGTGCAAGCCATCTCTTGTGAAGCAACGTGGCTTGTCAAGCATGTTATCCCAGGCGGACAGATACTGGATCCCCTTTGAATGACACCAAAAACCTAGCCAATTGTTGAAATTGATATTTTTTTCTTTATACTGTGGCATCATTCTTGGTGAGGACAGGATGATACTCAGGGTCATGGTCATACCAGCCTGGGCTACATGATCAGAGAGGTCTTCCATGTCTCTTTTCATGTAGTCCAGGGAGGTACGTCTCAGGTCATCGACACCAACATGGACAATGACAGAGTCGTATCTGTACTGTTCTGGAGTGACCCGAGTGCTTATGTTATGTGGCGGATCCTGGCTCCCGACAGGCAGCTAACTAACTTTCTCCTTGTCCAGCTTAGTTAGTGGGACATCTGTGTGCCTGACTATAGAGTCGCCTATTACTAGTGTGTTGGGTATGTTATTTTGCCTTAAGGGCCGTGATTGCATGGCACATTGATTATGTGAATTATGTGTTTTATGGTTGGTGATGGGGTGTGGAGGTTGCTTGGATGTCTGCTTTGGAGGTCTCTGTTGCTTTTGCAGCTTTTTATTTAGAGCCTCCGAGTATGTTTTCATGTATTCCTGTGTGTTACTTGCCGGTGTTGGTTTATTAGGTCTATGTGAGACTGGTGGTGTGTTGCAAGTATTACCCTTCTCCTCTTGGCTGTCAGTTCCAGTCTTGGGTTGAGAGAGCTTTGCCTCCAGTTTGGCTGTATAATTGCATCTCTCACATATATTAGTGTTTGGTGGTAGGAGAAGAGGGTTGTCTGTGTACATGAGGCAGTTGTAACATTGCCTCAAAATGCCCAGATTCACCAGTTGGACTGGAGAGTACACCGGAAACTGCTCTTTGGACATGCCCGAATAGGTAGAGTAAGCTGTTTTTCTGATTGTCTGGTGGGGACGAATAGAGAGCCTTGTCCTTCTGGAGAGTATAGGGGGGTCTAGTGCTAGGGTTAATTAGTGCTTGCTATGAGTTTTAAGCAAGTGCTTGACTGTGAAATGAATGGTTTGAGTGCTAAAGTTAAAGGTTTGTCTAGTTCCAAGGGAAAAAATGAAGAGTACGCTTTGTGAAGCCGAGAATAGTTTAACTCTAGCTAACCGGCGCTGCCCGGCATGCAAAACCGCACAAATGTGGTTTTTATAGCAGGGAAGTGAAAAAGATAGAAATTAGCCCAAAATGGCCAATGAACTACTAACTTCTGGGCTGAAACCACTCCTCCAGGGACAGATCGGCTGCTCAAAGCTCCCCTCTCTCACAGGTGAGCAGAGAAACTTCCTTTTATCCAAGTAAGGTATGGGCAACACAGAAAATTGTAACACAGCCCTGGATTCAGCAATAACCTGAAAACTGGACTATACTAGTTCAGAAAGGCAGGAAATAAGTATATATATATTTTTTTTTTCAGAAAATAGAGCAGATACAATCAAAAAATATGTGAGAGAAGAATTCTCAGAAATTTCCTGTTACTTTTTTAAAAATCTGCTATAAAAGCTGGTTCTGAGTAACTTGTTCAGTTTGTTTCCAAAGCTATTCAGGAGAAGTAGTCCAGTTGTTTCTAGAGCACTTGTTCCAGTCACTGAGGACAGATAGCCTGGAGTGTGGACATAACTCCTCATCTTGTCTTGCAGAAGTAAGAGTATAAGCTTGCCTTGCTGAGTTATTTAGATTAGATAGGAACAGTTAATCTTCAGATAGGCAGGGGACTACAGCTAGTTAGAAGTTTTCTAAAATAAGTGTGAAATCTATCCTACAATGTTTTCATATTTCCTGCGTGTGAAACTCTTGTTTATTGAAATCAGTTTTTCAGTATTCACGTTTTAAATCCTTTTATTTACTATTAAATATTTTACTTCCTTTCATTGTGACTGGTTATTTAGTGAATATTTTTAATAACTTGAGAGTGCTTATCTTATAGGATCATTAGAACTTACTAGGCTAATGGCCCTAAGGCCCTTACAAGCCTAGCCAGGTTCTTACCCTTATTTCCAAGATCAGCACCTATTGCCACTGTCCAAGAGGAACACAGGTGGAACCCACGGGGCGAATTTACAGTCACCCATCCAATCGTCCAGACTGAGTTTGAAGACGGCCAATGAAATGCTCTGTTTGACATGAAGTGTGGGTCTGTTCCAAAGGTTTGGTAACCTCTGGGACACAAATCTGTCCCTCCAACAGGTTTTATTAATGTCACATACCAGATTAAGGTCTTTAGAGCGAGTAACCAGTGTACCATTTGACTTATGGATATGCAACATTTCCAATAAAGCAGGGTCAGAGATTGCCTTGTATGCAAGGCAGAGATCACCTCGGAGTAGTCTATATAAAACAGAATAAAAAGTGACAGTGATTTCAGAGGATACCTATAGGACAGATGCTGAAGACCTTGTATTTTCCTTGTGAGGAACCTTTGTGATTTCTCCAATTGTTGCAGGTGCTTGGAAAGATACATACCAAAAGGTGAGTTGTACTCAATTATTGTCTTGATGAGCAAGAGAACAGGGAGGTTATAACTTTTTTTTTCCTGGAGGCAATGCCCTTACTTACGAGACTAGCAATATAGAATGCCCTTTTTCCACTGTGGAGCCATGGTGGTCAAAGGTAAGGTTGCTGTCAACCTATGTGCCCAGGTCTCTCACCACTGAGTGCATACTTAAGGTGTTGCAATCAATACGGTAGTCAGCAGGAACACTGCTTTTACCAAAAGGAATGAAAGCACGTTTGTCAGGCTAATAGGTCTGCAGTTCCCGTAGTCAGTGGAAGCACCACCTTTGTGCAAGGGAATAACAGTGGCTGTTTACCATTCAGCAACAAAGTCGGTGCTTAGACTATGATTGAAGAGAGCAGCCAATGGTGTTGCTAATTCAAGTTGGAGCCCATGTAGTATACAGCCTGGGATGTTATCAGATCCCACATATGTTGTGTTTTTGGCCTTAGAGAGGATATTTACAACCTGCTCTTTAGAAATACAAGGTAGGGGACAGGTGATAGGGATGTCATGGGGTACGGGTGGCGGGGGACAGGGAAGTGAAGTTTACACAGAACCTGTCGGCAAACAGGTTAGCTAGACTCACAGGCTCAGTATATGTGGGATCATTAACTACCAGTTTGGCACAAATCTGGGCCTTTCCTTTTAGGTTACAGATGTAACTATAGAATGCCTTGTGTTTGTTCTTTATTGAGGAAGTTAATTTGGACTTGTAGTTTGCTTTGGAGGACTTCAAAAGAAGTCTTATTTGCTTGTTTAAGCTGAGGAGGGAGTGATTCCAGTTTAGGAGGGTTTGCTCCCTCTTAATCAGACAATTTCTTCCTCTTATTGTAAAGCCTGTTAATGGCAGTTGTCCACCAGGCTGGTTTGCTCTTCCTTAAGAAGCTTTAGTTCCATCAGGTACGACAGTCTCAATGCAGTTTTTCAGGTGTTTGTATAAAGCACCGTTGTAGAGCTCGGCATAGTTGCCAGTTCCATCTGAGGTAGGAAGTGGAGTGAAGCTATTTATACCATCCCTTAAGAGGTTACAATATGCTTTGAAGAAGTTTTCTTAGTTTAGTTGCTGCTGGGGTGGTGGTTCTGGTGTGATAGTTATTTCAAATGAGACCGATTTGTGGTCCGATCTCACCAGGAAGGATCTTACAATAGGGGTGCTACAGTGGTTCCCCCATAGCACCAGATCCAGGATGCTGGCACTCCTAGTTGAGGTGTCAACCTGGCTGGCCTAGGGCATTGGAGTTAATGAAGTCTAGGAACCTTTGGGAAAGTGAGTTTGAGCACAAGTAATTTATCCAGTCAATGGATGGGTAGTTAAAGTCACCCAAAACCATGGTGCTCAGATGTATCTTGATAGACTCAAGTAGATCCAAATAGGCAGAGTGGGTGTCCTGTAGCTGGCAATGACTTGAATAAGTGTCCTACCAGCAGTTAATTGCACCTGAAGTGTCTCCGGGGAATCATACTGTTTAACCAATCTGGAGGTGTAATTATCTTTAATGAATATTGATAAATCATCTCCTTTAGTTTTCATGCCTTCAGTTTGAGGTCTGAAAGTGTGGAAGGAGGTGTAACATGGTATGGCTGGGGGTGCTCTCCACAGCCTTGAACCCTGTCTCTGTGATTGCACAAATATCTGCATCTTCCAAGGTGAGGACAGCTTCCAGTGAGTGCAATTTCGTGCTGAGACTCCTAGAATTTAGTAGCATAACCCTGAGGTTGTTTACAGATGGCGTTTTTACATTGAGAATTTTGTCCTTGAGACACTGCCTAAAAAGGCACTATGGGGGTGGCAAGAGCCTTAGCTGATAGCCAAAATCCCAGGGGTGACAGATGAATACCAACTATGACAAAGCATCAAGGTCTGTCGATCATGTCATCCCAGGCTGACAGATAATGGATCCCCTTAAAGTGACACCAGAAGTTAAGTCAATTATTGAAGTCAATCATTTTCTGTTTGCATTGAGGCATCATCATATGTAAAGGTAAAATGCTGCTTAAGGTCAAGGACATACCTACCTGAGACACATAGTCCAAGAGCTCAGTCATGTCTCTCTTCATATAGTCCAGATAGGTACATCTCAAGTTTACACCAACATGGACTATGACAGAGAGTCATAACAGTGCCTGTTGCTGAGAGACTTGAGTGCATGTGTGATATGGTGTATCCTGACAAGACAGCTGACTATGACCTTTTCCTTATCTAGCCTGGTGAGAGGGACATCAGTGTGTCTCACGATGGAATCACCTATGAATAACATGTTTGACTTTGTATTTTGCTTTAAGGGCTTGACTGGTGAGACACTGGTCTGTGAGCTATTATGTGTAACGTGTTCTGCAGAGGAAGTATTATGTGTAGCATCCTTGTGTTTGTTGGAGAAGTTGGTAAGGTGTGCATGTTGGCAACCTGCTCATTGTCATATATACTGACTGGTGTGTGAGAGAGCATGGATTCAAGGTTCTTAACATAGCTGCATCTCTTACACACAGTTTTTGTATGGAGTAGGAGTAGAGGGTTGTCGGTGATCATAAGGCAGTTGTTATACTGCTTCAGGATGCCCATGTCGACCAAGCTGGCTGGAGAAACTGTGGGAAATTGTCCGTCCATAGAGACAGGTAAATTTATATGATCAGGAAAAGAGGTCACACTTACGAGTGGCTAGTGGGTGAGAGGTGTGTTGGTACCTCTGAGGCTAGGCTTAGTGTTGCACCTGACAGTAGAGCAGGGCCGCAAGAAACCTCTGGATGACAAGCAAAGTGCTAAGGGAAAATTTAACAAACAAAACATTTGCATCAATAACCACCAACAGTAACTATCACCTTGCGGCAGTGCACGATGGAGTGCTACGCCCACACAAGTACAACGCAGGGCTTGAATAAACCAAGAAAATACCTTTTTCAATTCAAACTAGCCAATAAGAATTCTGTTTCTGAGCTCTATTCCAATCACCTTCGATTAGACGGGACCCAAACAGCACTCTCCTCACACAAGGGTGTAAAAGGTCCTTCACTAACAAAGGTGACTTGAAGTTGATGCTCAGAAGTTACGAAGCAGACCAAGAAATAGCAAACTTGGAACTGGGCAGTGCTACAGCTGAATTAGTACAGTGTACAGTAAAAATGTGACAAAAAAAATATGGACTGTAAATGCAAATTAAAAGTGCAATATTGGAGCAAACTCGGGCACTTAGTTGGAAGCATCGGCCGCCTCAGATATTTCAGCATCTCAGTGAAGAGCTGGTTTTAGTGCTCAAGTGATACCAAACAGTTTAAATTCAGCAAGTCTGAATCTAACCTAGCCTATACTATAAAATGCAGAAGTACTAGAAATTCAAAGTGCATAAAATCACAGTCAACAGCAGAAAGCGGTTTAAATAATACAGCAATTCACCAGCAATTCCCAGCATAGAAGGGTGTAGGCCACACTCTCCTGTCACAACAGTCTAGACCACAAATTTCCTAATGTAAAATAACTGGTCTGGAACACAAGTGCTTAAACCAGATAACACTAAGGCCACTCTGAAAAGCTTGACTGCTTGGGTTACATGCTACCATTTGTATCGATACCTATTTTACCCAATATAATTGACACCTCTTTTGAAGGGTATTGTGCTATCTGGCTGGTGGCAGCAGTTCCCTTATAATTTTGGCAAAGGAACACAGCAGGTAAATCTGTGCCAGTCTTTCCAAAGTGTGTGTATGTGTGAATATCAGACATTTAAGAGCAAGTGTGTCAGATGCATAGAACCGGGACACTGTGCTCTGCACTGGCTGGTATGGAGACTGATTTGGGGACCTGGAGTGAAGCATATAGTCCACTCCCAGGTTTGGAGCCTGTGCCCAGTGTACTCTTAGGGGAAATTGTGAAATTCCATCCCTGCTTTTAGTGACACTCCCTTACCAGAGACGGTGGTGAGGACTAAGGATCCTTAGTTACTGCCCTGGGGTAAAGAGGGTTTGTCACATATTGGTGGCAGTGATGTGGGATTTTAATTGAGATTTGTAGCCTGTGGGTATCTGTTACTGAGGTGTACACTCTCAACAGCCACGGTAAACATACAGAGCTTCATTGTCACAGCAGTTTTATTAATTTTTTACTCAGTTTAGTCAGGGACAGCAGGAAAAGATGTCAGCAGAGGATTACAAGCAAGCTGACAAGGAACCAGTTGGCCAAGGTGTGCAAAACCAAAGGACTGATGCATGCCAACCTGACTAAAGAAGCAATGACATCAACCTTAGTCACAACCACAGAGCGGACCAGCAGCTCAGGGGATATCCAGTTTGGCACTGGGGATACGCAGCCTTCAGAAACAGGACAGTTCACCTTTTCCTCAGAGGACTTAAAAATCCATCTGGAGTTAAAGAAACTCAAACTGGAGGCTGAAGAGAAGCAGCGTCAGTATGAACCATGACATTTGGAGGCTGAGGATAGGGAGAAGCAGCTTCAGCATGAACTGGAGACCAAGCATTTGGAGACGGAAGCTGAAAAAAGTGAGAAGCAGAGACAGCATGAAAAGGAGCTTCTGACCCTTCAACAGGGTCAAGGAGGTAATAAGGAAGGGAATGACTGAACCCCAAAAGCCATAAAGGTCAGTAAACGTCTTCTTCAATACAGGGAGGAAGATGACTTTGATAGTTTTATTTATATATTTGAGAGGGTATGTAAATGGTATAATGTTGACATAGGGCTCTGGGTACTGTTCCTGACCCCCTTACTTCATGCTACAGCTGTTAATGCAATTGCTAAACTATTCGATATTGATTGTTTGAATTATGATAGTGTAAAACACTGTTTACTTGATTGTTTCAAACTAACCTCTAAAATGTATAGAAAAAAATTTGCGAACATAGACACAAGGCAGATGAAAGTGCATGGGATTACATTGCTGATTTAAGTACTTACTTTCACAGGTGGGTGAGTGGGTGTCAGATCACCACTTCTGAAGGACTGGCAGATCTTTTGGTGAGGGAACAAGCTCTCAGCACTTTGCCTGAAGACATGAGGATCTGGTTGGTAGACCAAGAATGCAACTCTGCAAATGAGTTGGGAGAAAAGGGGATCTCTACTTGGCAAGCAGGGGACCACTGCATAAGAAAGGGACATCCAGTGTTGCACATAGATGTAAAAGAACCCATGGGGGGGAACGTCTAAACTTCTCCAACAGAGTTCACCAGTAACACATGAAGCCACTAGTTCAAGCACACGGTTATGATCAGGGATTAGATGTTAATCAGAGGGGCCATATAGCATACAAATGTCCATTGAAACAAGGGGAGAAACAAAGGTGAGAGAGCCAGCAAGTGGGAATGACAGAATGCCAGTGGTAAGCTGTCTGGAAACAACAGAGATGCCAAACTATCAAACTTTGTATCCTATCTTAGTGGATGGAAGACAGGCCACTGGTAAGACAGGCACAGCTTCTGATATAACCACTGTGAGGTCTGCAGTGGTTAAAGAGAAGCAGTATTTTCTTGGGTAGTCCACACCAGTCAGAGCTTTGAGTGGGACCACATTTCAAACACTTATGGCCAGGGTTAAACTTGTCTGGGAGGGTGGAAAAGGGAACAAGCAGGTAGGTGTGTTTGAAGATATCCCTGCAGATGTCTTAATAGGGAAGGTTTTGATAATTTAGTACCTTGTGTGCATGCAGTTACACACAGTCAAGCCTGGAGACTGGCATACTTGTCTGGTAGCCTGGGGGAGACCCAGACAGATCTTATGCCTGAAGCTGAGGCTGGTGATGTAGCTATTTCAGGTTGGAAGCTATCTTGTAGCAGTGGGCCTAAAAATGAATCACAAGCTGCTGGTAGGTAGTGGTATTCCAGTGGACATACGTCTGCAAAGACAGAGGCGAGTGGTAGTATCTAGGCTGACACTAAGGCACTGCTGTCAGAAGATACTAAGCTTCCTGTGGAAGGGAATTTGAGAGAGGTTACAAAGATAGAACTGAGACAGGCTCAGCTTTCAGATCCTACTTTACATTCCTTTTACAGGTCATATGGGCATAATGCATACCAAGAGATGCATTATGCAGAGCTTTTATTGGCCTGGGATCAAAGGATATAACAGGGTGAGCAGTGTCAAAAGGTAGGCAAGGCAGGAGACAAGATCAAGGCTCCATTGATGCTTTTGTCTGTGATTGGAGAGCCATTTCAGAGGGTAGCTGTGGATATTGTGGGGCGTCAGAGTACTCCAAGTTCCACAAGGAAGAAGTACACCCTGGTGGTAGCAGATTATGCTACCAGATTCCCTGAGGATGTGGCTCTGTCCTCCACTGAGTAAGAGAAAGTGGCAAATGCTTTGTTGGAAATTTTCAGCAAGGTAGATTTTCCGAGGGAGATACTGACTGACCGAGGTACCAACTTGATGTCACACCTGCTGGCTTGTCTATGGAAGCATTGTGGGGTGAAGCATCTAAAAAACACCCCCTACCATTCCCAGACTAATGGTCTTGGAGAGAGGTTAAACTCTACATTAAAGACTATGCTGCAGACATTTGCAGACCATTTTAAAAGGGAGTGGGACAAATATTTGCCTCATTTACTATCTGCATGCAGACAGGTATCTCAGGAATCCACAGGTTTTTCACCCTCCGAGTTGCTGTACGGACAGAGGGTGAATGGGGCCTTTACATTTTATTTGTGATGAGTGGGAGGGTGAGTGTGAATCCCACAAGGAGTCTGTTGTGGCATATGTCCTAAACCTAAGGACAAGCCTTACGGAGCTCATGGGTTTGAGCCAGGAGAACCTGACAGGAGCCCAACAGCAGAAAAAGGTCCGGTATGACAGGAATTCTCAAGCCCAAGAGTATGCTGCGGGACAACAGGTGATGGTGCTTATTCCTGATAGACACAATAAGCTGCAGGCAGCTTGGAAGGTATCCTTCAAAGTGGTATGGAAGGTCAATAATGTCAATTACATGGTAAACCTGTTAGGCAGGAGGCAGAAGTATGAATTGTATTATGTTAACATAATGAAGCCTCAGCATGTCAGGGAGGTTCTGGATAGACTGAAAAGGGCAGGGTTAACCATTAAGCCTAGTAAGTGTAAGATGGGTATGGCAGAGGTCTCCTACCTAGGACATATAGTAAGGAGTGGTAAGATTAGGCCAGAAACTGTTAAGGTGGAAGTTATTCAAACATGGCCTGTCCCTGTTATCAGAAAGCAGGTGAGACCATTCCTAGGGACAGCAGGGTACTATAGAAAGTATGTGCCCAAGTACAACAGCTGCACCCCTTACAGACCTAACAAGGAAAAACAAGCCAGATAAGGCAGTGTGGACTGCAGCCTGTGAGCAGGCATTCCAAAAGCTTTAAGGGGCTTTGGAAGGATTCCCTGTGTTGGCGAGTCCAGACTGCAGCAGTGCAATGAATGGATTCTCAAGACAGGGTGTAGGCTGATGTGTTCTGTGACAGCTTCATTTCTCTCAATGACTTTCCAGGTTCACTTGAAAATCTAGCTCGAGTCTTCAAAGGGAGGAGAGATGTGAGGACATTAGATAGTGTGATCTGTGTTAGCATGACTGGCTGAAGTTTTGTAAATAAGTTTGTTTTTTATCACTCTGATTTACGCAAAATATTTGAATGTCAAACAGTGTTTTTCTGGCTGACCACATGTATGTTTTTTTAAAGAGAATTTTGAATGTATGTTATGCCAAAGTCAGCTGACCTAGATGTGATATCATTGTGTGCCAGGACTGGAAGAATAGAATCTTCATTGCAGTCGTTTCATTTACTTTTCAGCTTCCTGTTACTTAAAAAAATCTGCTATAACAGCAGGTTTTGATTAGTTTGCCCAGTTTGTTTCCAGAGCTATTCAGCAGTAGTAGTCCAGTTGTTTCAGTCGCTGAGGGCAGACAACAGCTTGGAGTGTGGACATACTTCCTCATATTGCCTTGCAGAAGTAGCAGTATAATATTCCTTGCTGAATTATTTAGATTAGACAGGGACAGTTGATCTTCAAATAGTCAGGGAAATTTGTTTGATATCTATAAGCCTTACAAAAACTGTGCTCAAAGTCTATACTCGCATCGTGTAGCAAAAGTCTGGAATATGATCCCTGCGCCAAGCAGGGCAATACATAACATTCACTTATTTTAGCTGCAACTAAAACAATGCCTCCCTTTACTCCTGGTTTTGCACTTGCTGCTCCCTTGTTTAAAACTGTAGCTCCTTCTCCTTTAATACCTGTATATATCTCCCCTTCCTTAGTTTCATTTCTCTTACTTGTAATTTTGCATTTACTCATTATTTCTCCTGCCTCCTATACCTACCCCAATTACTGCTTCTAGCAAATACTTTTTTCTCACTCTTCCCTCCTCCCTATCCACAATTTCAACTTTTCCACTCTGACATTTGCTTTATGAGTGAGTAATGAAGTGTCGCACTTGTAACAGGTCAGCATGTTTCAATGCTGTATGATATTGTATTTATCTAGTTTTAATGCTGGTATACGTGTACTGTACATGTCATATGTGCATTAATATTTGTATTGCTCTACGCATTTACAGTATGTTGTAACAGGCTATCAAGTTTCACCTGTGTATATGTATTTTTTGGTTGTGTATGTCCGTGCGCCTGTCTGTGAAGCTTTTCTCCCCTGGCCTCCGCTGAAGATGGATAAAAGTTGCAGATACTCAAACGTTCACAACCTAAATCTCAAAAGGCTCTGAGACACAAATTACAATAAGCTTCTTCAGCAAACTCCAAAACACATTATTGGTGCAATACTCACCATGATGCATTCAGCCACATCCCACAGTGTCTAGCTGTCTAAGTCCATAAGGCAGACAACCTCACAATCCAATATTTTACTTAAAGGAGACTCCATTTTGAAATGCTTATGTCCCACAACATGCTGAGCAAGGAAATGGTTATGGTCGGTTGCCTACCAGGGGCCAGAATCCATCAAATCATGCATGCATTCAAGTCACTGAACCACAAGCACCAGTATGACTTAGTAGCAGTCCATGTGGGCAAAAATGACCTGAGGCGTACATCCCTGAACCATATGAAGAGAGACATGATGGAGCTATCCAACTATTTGTCCCAGGCAGGCATGAGCCTAGCAGTGAGCAGCATTCTACCTTCTCAAAGGCTGATGCCACAAATCTAATGAAGATATTGCCTTCCCACTCCCTGCAAGCTCTTCCCACTCTGGAGAATACAGATGTCTGTGTAGTTACTGAGACATGGTTCAAAGCCACAAACAGCATACCAGCAGAGCAGGTTTATAATACCCTTCATACATTTAGACCAGCTACTGCACAGAAAGGGGAAAACGGTGGAGATGTTTCTATTTACATCACATTTAAAAGTGGGGCAAGCAACATGAGGCAGTTGAGCTTCTCCACATACAACTCACCATAACCAAAATTGGGAAACTGCATGTTCGGCAAATCCAATATTCAGTAAAGCCAAGTCACAGTTTTCTAGGTCAAACAAATGAGCTCTGGGCCAAAAAGTACTGCCGAACTGCCCTCTCTCTCCACTCCCCCATCTATATAAATAAATATATAAATGTTTGTGTGCATGTGTTATATATATGTGTGTAGTTTTATATATATATATATATATATATATATATATATATGTGTGTGTGTGTATTTATATATATATATATATATATACACATACACACACACACACACATATATATATATATATATATACATACACACACGCACACATACACACTTGTTTATGTATATATTTATACATTTGTAAATTTTATATATATATATATATATATATATATATACACACACACACACATACACACACACAAACATATATGCATACATACTTACATATATATATATTTACACACACACACACACACACACACACACACACACACACACACACACACACACACACACACACACACACACAGGTTCTGGTTGCCTTTTTCTAGACTCTTTTTGGTCTACCTTGGAAGGATGAGCTCCAGCCAGTGACTCTGAAAATGTAGGAAGAAGTCCCTTCGAAATCATTTTATTTTTTCTATTGACTGCAGCCCTGGGGTTAAAAGCTTTGCATACTTCTCAAGGCACTTTCAAATGGGCAGGGCCCAAACAACCGACACAGGAGTCATGAGTATCATTTTTTTTTTATAGATCAGAAAATAAATTACCAACAATGGTAGAAAGAATTACTGTAACAGGAGGACAGAAAGTCAGGAAATAGAACTACCAACAATGGTATTAAGATATGCACAAGCACATAGGGATAAAAGAGGTTAGATTAAAATAAATTTAAAGATGTATAAAAAAGATAACATACGAGAAAAAGTGAAAAGGTTATATTATTAAACATTTATCATATCACTCATTGCACTCTCGAGAGCAGACAGTGATCAAGCCTGTATGCAAAGGTGGCAAAAGAGATCTGAGGTACAGAAGAGGGACTGGGGCATTATGTGTGAGGGAGGAGCTCAAAAGTTTGCAGTGACCACGAGCTGTAAAAAGTGGCAACTGAACATCAGACACAGTATTACAGTATTAAAGTAGAGCATCATTGGTCCTCCTGCTACTTCTGCAACTCTCCAAGACTGCTGTACCTTGGAATAAGGAGACTACTCCTGACATATAAAATCCCAATCTTTTTTTTTTTTTTTTAACATATGACCGCTGTTGAATTCTCAAATTTTTACTCTCTACTTGCATATTACACAAATAGAAATTCTCCATCCTTTATTAAATTATACATTTATGATTGCAGTTTCCAGTGTTGATCACTAATGTATCACACTTTTGTCTAGCAGCCCTTTCATAAGGAAGATGCACAGGTTAAAGTCTGCCAACTCATTGCGAACCTGAAGAAGCGGTCTCGCGGAGAAAAGCCCTGGCAGGTTGTTAGAACTGTTGAGGCAAACACTGGAAATCCTCTCCTCTAAAGGGAATGCTGCTACAGAAAACAAATTTGTCTTCTCTATTCTGTTTAGAGGCATCTTTCTTTTTGAGATGGACTGGTCTAGCTGAGAAGGGGGAAACTGCACACATTTATCATGGTGTGCTAAGACCTCCCCCCATCTTTTGTAGCACTTCAATTACCACCTGGTAAGAGTCCATCAAAGAGAACTTCCTACCAAAATGGGATAAAGATTGCCAGAAAGCTCAAATTCATCTTGAAAGGGGGACAAACTCAGCCATGCCATCCTATGCCCATGAGGTTGCTGTAATAGGCAATGCACCATCACAATCAAAGGTATAAAAGCTTACAAGAAACTCACTTAATTTTAAATGTAATTAAATCAAAAAAATCTTCAAGGTAGGTAGAGTCACAATGGACTTTTTTCAGCCATAACCTGCAACATGCATATTAATAAATCTAATTTTGTGAATACTCAACATACTCCTACAATTCTACTAAATATAACTCAAGGGAGAAGCCAAGCAAAGGGCCATTTCCAGAATGGTTTTGACCATTGTTTTCCCATATTTGATCCAACAAAAAGATTAGAAATGGAACAAGGCAGATTCATAGGTAAGTACAAGGCACCAATCAATCTGCAGACCATTACAAGCTTAGCCAAAAAACCCTAATCAAAAGATCCCTACAGCTGCAAAGAAGGCAAGACAAGACAGAATGGAGAAAAAGCCAAGGCTGCTCATCCAGTTATCTTGGTTTACCTTGAAGGTGGCAAAGGAGCTACTCTTGACATGTACTGAAAGTTTATTCCAGAAGTAAGGAACACATTGAGATATAAATCTATCATGGCAATGTGTCTTATTTATATTCTCATGAAGATTTAGTTCTTTTAACTTAGTATTTGAGATACCAATTGTTCTATTAAGGAGTAGAAGGTCAAAGAGGACCTTTCATGGCTCAAAATGCTATACATAGGTCTCCATGATGCAGTGTATCAGAGAGACTGAGTATAGAGAGAGGACTGATAGTCAATCCTGAAAACTAACATGATCAGTGGCTGAAGTCTTGTGTTGAGTGATATGTTTAGACAAATACATGCCAAAAATGGATCATATTCAATAATGGGTCCCATGAAATATGAGTAAAGGGGAAATGAGACCTCTCTAAATGCAGTGGAGACACCTTTAAAATTTAAATGAGCCAAGCAGAAGGCCTTCTGAACCATTGAGGAGACATGATGGTCAAATGACAGGGGAAACAACAAGAGTGACTACATCACTTACAACAGTGTCTGAATGGAGGAGCAGGTCACCTATATTATATGTCAAAATGTTTTGTATGCCAAAATCAACTGTGCTACATGTTTATACATTTAGTTTGAGACAACTGTCCTTGTACAAACTGTTAATATGTTTTAACACATACCGGAGCAATTCTGCACCAGTGAAAGATGAAATAACCCCCATTTTACAGTAGTCTGAAAACTTAGATAACCATAGGCAGGAGTTTTATTTAGCCTGAATGTCTGAGAAATATATACCAAATAGGAGAGGAACCAGCCCTGAGCCATGTGGTACACTATTGGTAACATTTTTACCTTCAGAAATGGCACCTGTGACTCTAAACACATGGGTTTTGTCAGATAACCTGTTAGCTATCCAATGCATAACATAAGTATTTATATTCAGAGTTACAAGTCCATCAATAATGTCTCCATGGGGAAGAGAGTCCAAGGCTTGAACCATGTTAAGACATGCTGTATGTACTGCATAACCACTATCCACTGATTTGCTTACTTTTTTCAAATAATTTAATAAGGTTAAAGAGACAGATAAGACAAACAATTTGAGGTTAGAGAGACAGGTAAGACAAACAGTTAATTGTTTTGATCCTAATGTGGCAGAGGAAAGTCACCCTCCTTCCAAATCTGACTAAAGCTTTTGAATACTGATCCACGAAGAATGTAGAAAGTTGCTGGCTTCTCTGAGCCTTATGCTGGACCAAAGGGATGTCACTTACTGTGCTTATATACCAAGGCATCCCAGTCAGCTGGGAGTTTGTGCCAAACATCAGTTTTTTGGGGAGCTGAAGGACTAGAAATAAGTGCTTGCATGCTAAAAAAGTTGACATCCTTAATGATGGGGTCTAAAGATGAAATGATCCAGGCCACCTCCTTCTTCTTATGGAGATCATGGTTTACTCTCTTGAATAAAGAGGAACATCTACAGAGAGCCTCATTCTTTACAGAGTTCTCTCAGAGAAACGGTTATCTGTAGGTTTTCTAATGGCAGGAAGAGAGTCATCCCTGTCTCAGAGTCAGAGATCTTAGTTTCCTTAGAGCCCCCATCCATGAGAATGCTGAAGAGGGAAAAAGTCTCCTGACACTAGCTAATGTGCGACTGACATATGCACTCTCACATGACCATCAATGACAGTGGCATAATGACAGAACCCTAGTGTGAGATGAGATGCTCACCAATGATGGCTATAAGAGTCAAGAAATCTTCGCAGGGCCTTGCACCAGCACCCACTAGTACTCCCATACAGTACTTCCCTTCATTTGCTTATCCACAGTTCACCAATTATCAAACTATCTGCATAGGTTCAATATTACCAAGGACCCAGGAGGCTCAGGAAACCCTGCCAAAAGGCTATTAGACCCTTACTAATGGCTCCCTAACCCCAGGAAAACAAGGAGCAGTTTTACCTAGTCCAAGTTTTGAGCCTGAAAACTTTAAGAATGCAACCTCTTGAGATAATCATTCATAAGCCTGAACATAAGATTGGGACAGCTGACCACTTACTGGTTTGGCTCCTAACACTGGCAGTAAGGTGGCTCCTCCCCTCTTCTTTTAAAACCGTCAACCACCGACAGGCAGGAGCTCGACCCCTTCAATCAAATGGAAGCACATCACCAGTAAGGATTCAGAGGCCAATAAAGTGGTGGACTTTGCATTTGGTTAAAGTTGTACCCAGGGCCAGGCCTTCTGCTAGGTAACCTTCTTCACTGGTTCCTGCTCAGGATTTGCATGTAGCATCCTCCTGCTGATCCCTGTACTGACCTCTCTTTATACAACAGCGGAGATGCTAGTGCGCAGAAATATTCTTAGCTTATGTCTTTGTCTGGATATTGTGCTCCCTCTGTAGGCAATACAGGCAGCTCTTAGGTGGGTTTTAGCTGGTACATTGGTGACAATCAAAGATAAGGAATTTTTTTAGCTCCTTAGACATCTAACCTGTGAACTTCCCACTGAATCACATTAGAAATTATATCTGACCTGCATAAGTGCTAAGAACTGGGGAGAAAGAAGTAGCTGTGCTTTAACGCAAAAATGCCACAAAGTGCACTGGCGGGTGTTGCGGGAAGATCTGCTATGAAAGGTTTCTTAGGAAAGAGATTCCAGTTCCTATCACTGTACAGGGGACATGAAGTTAGATCAGTGGATTCTATTTCAAGGGTTTGGTCCTCAAAAGGCTGTATTTAAGCTGCTTAACAGCACCCCTAGCAAGAAGTTTTTTCCCCCTATTAGACCTTTCAGGAACGAACGCTAGAAACATGAAAGTCCAACTACACAGAGAGAGACAAAACATTCAAAAAGAATGCAGGATTTGTCCACAAGATGAGGCATGGCATCCTTCCCCAAGGAAATCATAGTATCACTTTATTCAGTCCTTATCAAACCCATCAAATCAGTATAATGCCCCCTTTGGCATGTACCTGACCAGATATATGCAACAGATGGAATGCCCACAAAGGTTCCCTAGCAGGAGAATCCAGTGTATATACACATTGCCCCATACGGATCACCTTAAAGTCCTATCTCTACACTGTATCCTACAGGTTTACAAAGCTTTCCAAGCAAAACTGCTCTTCTTCAGTGTAGAAAATTTAACAATCATTCAATAACTTATTAAATACTCTAAACAATTAACCAATTACAACCATAATAAAACGAATATACAAATTAATACAATATAATTAAAACAGCCATAGAACACCCAATATATAAATGTATAGTATTTAATACTGGCAAATAACCATCTCTTAATAGAGAGATCCATTTATACTCTACAAATTCTGTTTGTATAACGGTATCTTCACCTCTTGGTGATAGATTAACTTTTTTGAAGTACCCTAGATTTAAAAATATGTTCCCTACCTGTGTGTTATTGGATGTAGTGTTGAGTAGTCTTTTTTTTTTATGTTTGACCAAGATGTAACATTTGCAGCAAAAGAGAGTTGCTATAGGAACCCCAGCGGTGAATATGTATGCAAACTTAACTCTTATCTTTATGGGAAGAACAATATATTTACAATGGTCATTATGCTTCATCTGTTTTGTTCTACAAACAATTCATGGTTTTATTAGGATTACAATTAGTTAATTGTTTACATTATTTAATAAAGTCTTGAATGATTGCTAAATTTTCTAAACACTGAAGAGCAGTTTTGTTTGAAAACTGTTATGTATTAAAATGTTTTAATTTTTAAAGCGGTCGTGGCCTTCCTTGTTTGTGGATAAGCCATGTTTGGATGCTGTACCGGATTTCTACCTTGGTTTATTTTTCTTCTACAGGTTACTGAGAGGAGATCTATGCCTAGCATACAAGGCATCCCAAATCCAGCTCCGACAGACCTTTTGCACTTCTGCAAAATGAACACCATCAGAACCACTAGATCCGAGGATTTAAACTTTGATTTGAAATAAACAAGACATGTTGGTAAGACAGATGTGTGTCTCAGAGGATCTTCATGCTCTGGAACAGGCTTCCCCATTCATGTGAAGTAGAGTCCACCCCATAACTCTATTTAAGCATAACTGACTAATGGATGGGAAATCAGAAATTCACCCAAGGTCTTGCCACTATGTCTGATGGACAGAAGCAGACAGTTATGCTGAAACGAACATACCCCCACATAACCCTTAGAAACTTCCTAACTAAAATACCCCCTTCTCCTAATAACCATCTTACACAGGGGCACATGTGAGTTGGATTGCACAGCTAGGTTTATAAAGGCCCTGGTGGTCGTTGGCCTTGTAGAGAACCATGAACCGTTAAGATGTGGCTCTAAAGCCCAACAATGAAGATCAACTAGACAGAGACTTTTCCACAAAAACAGCTTTACCAGTAATAGGTTTGGCAAGAACTTTCTTTACAAGATACCGAGGACAGATTCAACAGTGACATGTCAAAATGGATTTCATACTCCAAAGGTGTCTCAAAGAATCCCTTTATCTGGCTTGAATAAATACACTTCACAGGAGCATGGTTATTTAACTGAAAACATTGAAACACATTCAATAATTACTTTAGATCATGTATAAATAAAGATTAAAATAAAGATGTTGGACAATGAATTAAAAATGACAGTTTCACTTTCTACTTATTTGTTAAAAGAAAGGAATTTAATGAACTAGTAGTAGAAACTATTATTAGGAAGATAAACATTTCTTTAGAAGGAATAGCTAGGGAGTGGGATACAGTGAAAATGAGTTTTAAATATGGTCCAATAAGAGAGAAGATATATGGGAAAGAAGTAATGGGAATTATTTAGAGGGGTTATCAAAGCTGAAACTACCACGGAAGATAGGAAATCTCATAAAACAAGAAAATTGCTGAGTCTTCTTTTTTTTTTTCTTTTGGCTGCTCCCGTAAGGGGTCGCCACAGCAGATCATCTGTTTCCATTTCTTCCTGTCCTCTTCATCTTGCTGTGTCACACCAACCACCTGCATGTCCTCTCTCACCACATCCATAAACCTTATCTTAGGCTGTCCTCTTTTCCTCTTACCTGGCAGCTCCATCATTAGCATCCTTCTCCCAATATACTCAGCATCCCCCCTCAGCACATGTCCAAACCAATGCAATCTCACCTCTTTGGCTTTATCTCCAAACCTTCCAACCTGAGCTGACCCTCTAATATACTCATTTCTAATCCTGTCCATCCTCGTCACACCCAATACAAATCTTAACATCTTTAACTCTACCACCTCCAGCTCTTACTCCTGTCTTTTCGTCAGTGCCACTGTCTCCAACCCATATAACATAACTGGTCTCATTAGCATCTTGCACACCTTCCCTTTCACTCTTACTGGTACCAGTCTGTCACAAATCACTTCTGGCACTCTTCTCCACCTACTCCACCCTGCCTGCACTCTCTTCTTCACTTCTCTTCCACACTCACCATTACTCTGAACTGTTGATCCAAGTATTTAAACTCATCCACCTTCGCCAACTGTACTCCCTGCAAACTCACCATTTCTCTGTCCTCCCTTTTCTTCACACACACACACACACACACATTCTGTCTTAGTCCTGCTGACCTTCATTCCTCTCCTCTCTAGAGCATATCTCCATCTCTCCAGTGTCTTCTCAACCTGTACCCTACTCTCACTACAAATCACAATGTCATCCGCAATCACAATTCATGGGGACTCCTGTCTGATCTTGTCTGCCAATCTGTCCATCACCATTGCAAATTAGAAAGGGCTCAGACCTGATCCTTGATGTAATCCCACCTCCACCTTGAACGGATCCGTCACTCCTACCGCAGACCTCACCAATGCCACAATGCCCTCATACATATCCTGTACCACTCTTAAAATACTTCTCAGCCACTCCCGACTTTCTCATACAATACCACAACTCCTGTCTAGGTACTCTGTCATATGCTGTCTAGGTACTCTGTCATATGCTTTCTCCAAGTCCACAAAGACACAATGCAACTCCTTCTGACTTTGTCTATACTTCTCTATCAACACCCTCAGAGCAAACCTCACATCTGTAGTGCTCTTTCCTGACAGGAAACCATACTGCTGCTCACTAATAATTACCTCCCTTTTTAATCTAGCTTCCACTACTCTTTGCCATAACTTCATGTTGTGGCTGATCAATTATCCCTCTGTCCTTACTATAACTCTGCACATCACCCTTATTCTTAAAGATTGGTACCAACACACTTCCCAACTCCTCAGGCATCCTCTTATTTTCCAAGATGTCGTTAAATAATCTGGTTAAAAACCCCACTGCCATCTCTCCTAAACACCTCCATGCTTCCACGATACTGTATGTCATCTGGACCAACAGCCTTTCCATTCTTCATCCTCTTCATAGCTGTCCTTACTTCCTCTTTCCTAATCTGTTGCACTTCCTGATTCACTATCCTCACATCATCCAACCTCCTCTCTCTCACTGTTTTCATTCATCAGCCCCTCAAAGTCCTCTTTCCATCTGCTCAACACACTCTCCTCACTTGTGTGTATGTTTACCTCATTATCCTTTATCACCCTAACCCTACTGCACATCTTTCCCAGCTTGCTCCCTCTGTCTAGCCAATCAGTATAGGTCTTTTTCGCCCTCCTTAGTGTCCAACCTTTCATACAACTCGCCATATGCCTTATCCTTAGTCTTTGCCAACTCTCTCCAACATACGCCTCATCTCCTTGTACTCCTATCTACTTTCTTCATCTCTCAGACAATCCTACGTCTTCGCCAACCTCTGCCTCTGTACACTCTCCTATACTTCCTCATTCCACTACCAGGTCTCCTCGTCCTCCTTCCTCTATTCAGATGTCACACCAAGCACCTTTCTAGCTGTCTCCATTACCAACTCTGCTGTGGCTACCCAGCAATCTGGTAACTCGTCATTGCCACCCAGTGCTAGTCTTAACTCTTCCCTGAACTCCACCTTATAGTTGTCCTTTTTCAACTCCCACCATTTGATTCTTGGTACTGCCTTCACACTCTCCTCCTCTTCTTCTTGATCTCCAGTGTTAGCCTATAGACTACCATCCTATGCTGCCTAACTACACTTCCCTTGTCACCACTTTGCAGTCTCTAATCGCTTTCAGAATGGCCTTCCTGCACACGATATAATTCACCTGTGTGCATCTTCCGCCACTCTTGTATGTCACCCTATGATCCTTCCTCTTCTTAAAATATGTACTCACCACAGCCATGTCCATCCTTTTCACAAAATCCACTACCATCTGACCTTCTGTATTTCTCTCCTTAGCACCATATCTACCCGTTACCTCCTCATCCCTTCACCAACATGCCCATTGAAATCTGCTCCAATCACCACTCTCTTACCCATGAGTACACTCTCCACCACTTGAGTGTTAAAGGGAAAATAACACTACCTGGAAAATATTCTAGAATACAAAAACCCTTAGCACAACATCTTAGGGAACAGAAAGAAGTGTGGCTGTCAAACTTGGTATGCATATAACAAGAAAACTAAACCGGAAATCCTACAGCAGTCTTACAGATATTTTGAGGATTCTACAAACATATGCATAATGCAGAGTAATGGGAAAACCAAGAAAAAGTTCAAATGGAAATATTTATGAAAGTCTTAACTATGCCAAGGTTAGAGGGAGATGAGACAAGAATTAATACCCATTACAGGAATAGGCGAGATAAAAATAGCGATGTATAATCAATAAATCAACAGGGAACTCTCCAGGAACAGATGGTATTCCTGTGGAAGTTAGGATGGGAGAGTGTAATACAGTTCTGGAAGATTTTAACAGTATTTTAGAAGGGCCATTACCAGCATCTTGGATGAAAGCTGTGATGGCTGAGTTACTCAAAGAGGATAAAGACCCCTCAGACCAGGCTTAATATAGACCAACTTCAAATGTAATGATCATAAGTGTTTATGTCTGTATCAACTAAGAGAATGGCAAATATGTTACCAAACTTGATAGATATGCATCAAAGAGGTTTTGTGTAGAGAAGGCAAACATTTAAAAACATTAATAGAACAATGATCCAAAGGGAATCACAGTGTTGAGAAAAGACTACTATTGCTGGTGGATTTTGATGTAGAGAAGGCATTTGATAGAGTGAGCTGGGCCTTTATGAGTAAGGCAAAGGCAGCGACTGCATTCCCTGATAAAATAATGGGGTCAGTTAGCAAGATATATGAAGGGTGAGAGGCAAGAATCAACGACAAGCTGTGCTTTAACAAGAAATCGGGCAGGGGTTTCCAATTTCCCCTTTGTTATTTGCTTTACACTTACAGCCATTGAAAAAGAAATTAAAGACTCTCAAATTCAAGGATGACAGCCAGCATGGTAATCCGGGAAAGTTAGCTTTATTCGCAGAGGGGATTATTTTGTAGGTGATAAATCCAGAAAAGGACATTCAGGGTCATTCTCGCATGTGTGCATGTAGGTATGCATAAACAAAACAAGAATGTTACAAATCAAAGTCAAAAGACATAATGATGGAACAAGGGGTTAATTCAAGAAATAAGGCAAATGGAGGAGTTTGGATGCAAAGCCCCCAAGGAGAACACCACCACCCACACTGATTATAAAGCAGAAGAAAGTGTTCCAAGAACTAATCCAGCATGGGAATGAGAGATTTTTCCAATAGAGATTACTGCAAGTTGAGGACACAGAAAATTATGAAAGGAACCAAGGTATTCAGAGCAAATTTCTATGGAGGGAAAGGTAACAGAGTGGGATAAAATCATGCAGAAGTTTGGACTGCAGGATAGAGATGGTCTTCCCTACCAGGGAATGATAACAGTGCGTTAGGCAAAGAGAAAATAATAGGGGAGTACAAAGTGAAAGACCAGCCCTGGATGAGTTTTTAGATGAATCTAGATCAGCAGCTTCTGTTAAAAAAAGAGATAATTATTAGGGGGTACAAAATATTACAATGATAACCAAGAATCAAATCAGAAGAGGCTAGGAAAGCTCCCTATTGAAATGACAGACTGAAAAAAGGCCAAAACTACAGGAGAAGTACGAATCCAGAACAAAGCTCTCCTCCTCTAATTTTTTTTTTTCTGCAGGGAGCAAGACTGGACCCTATGGTGGAAAAGCTCCCAAACGTGTGTGTGCATAATATATATATATATATATATATATATATATATATATATATATATATGTATATAAATATTTGGGTGGTGCAGGGATGCAGCGGTTAACATTGTCACCTCATAGCAAGAGGTTCTCTGGTTCAATTCTCAGCTGGAGTGCCTTCTGTGCGGAGTTTGCATGTTCTCCCTGCGTTCACATGGGTTTCCTCCAGGTACTCCAGTTTTCCTCCCACATTCTAAAGACATGCATCTGGAGCATTTCTCCCCGGTCAACAAATGTTTTTATATATATATATATATATATATATATATATATATATATATATATGTATATATACATACATACATATATACACTGCGGTGGTGGTGCTGCAGTAGCGGTGTTGCCTCACAGTAAGATGTTGTCCTGTTCGATTCTCAGCTAAAGCGTCTTCTGTGTGGAGACATGCGTGAATGGGTGTACCTTCGTTGAAGGTTGTGCGTTAGGGCTGGCAACTCGGTACGTAAAAATCTACTACCAATCATTAGCAGACCAGAGTTCCGCTGTGGTGACCCCTAACGGGGAAAAGCCGAAAGATACAATAACACACACACACACATATATATATATATATATATATATATATATATATATATATATATACACACACACACAAACACACACACACATATATATATATGTATGTGTGTGTGTCCGCGTATACACATATATATATATATATATATATGTATATATATATATATATATATATATATATGTATATATATATATATATATATATATATATATATATATATATATGTGTGTGTGTGTTCGTGTGCGTGTATGTACACCCCCCCCCCAACTCCAGAATCACCATACCTCTGAGAAAATGAAACATTCTGAGAAATGGCCACATCAGACATGGTATGTACAACAACTTTTTTTTTTCAACCACTCAGTCTCTCGATCCTGAGATTCACACATTCAAGTCCCGACATTTCAAAATATTACCAGTCAGAAAAGATTGGGAAGAGAGAAGGCAACAGCAATATACAGAGGAACAATGAGAAGATATGCTTATGGCTTCCAAGTATGCAACAAAATCCAGAAGGTTTAGGATTTTTTGCATGGAAGTGTTTTCATAGGTATTTGTATAACTCAAGCAGGCTTCAGAGAATTACTTTTTTTCAGGTAGACCACAACTGCTGGCGCTGTGATAGAAAATAGAGGGGTAAGTGGGAACATGTTCTTTAGGACTGTAACAAGTTGACAGATTGTTAAAAAAAAAAAAAAAAAAATCCTACAGAATTTGTCGGAAATGTCAGTGAGCAAATGATTGTAGCTAAGGAAATATTGTTTTTGAGGTGGGATATAGGATCTGAATTGCCTACATATAGTAAGGCCTTGCAGAGTTTAATGTTATTGGCTGTTCAAAAAAGGCAAACACTTGGAAACAGAAAGCAAAATCTAAACAGACCACAACTGAAGTACTGAATATTGTAAAACAGATAAAATTACTGAAGACGGAATCTTTCAAAATGGAGCAAGTTATCTCGAAATAAATGGTAATTGTAGGAACAATACATGCAGAATAATGAATATGAGAAGTGAAATTTAAGGGAAGACAGGACTTGAGTAATTCATGCAATACTGTTGTGAATGACCATTGTTAAAAAAGAAAAGAAAACATGTACAATGCAGAAAACTGATGAAAAATGTTTACAATGGTTTGTTTTCTTTTTCATAACTGTATGTGTAACCATGTAATTGTTAAATTGTTTGAATTTAATACAGATGATTTCCAAAAGGCAAGAAGAAATTTCTTATATTTGCAATATTCTCACCAGGACAAAGCATGCACACATGAGTATTTTAAAAACGAAAGGGCAAGTGTTTAACACAGCAGAGAGAAAAAAATACACACGTACATACATACATACACACACACACACAAAGTACATAAACACTAATGAGTACCAGTACTCAGAAGGAAAGTAAATAAAAATGTACCTGTCACCTCATGGATGAGGAAGGAAAGTAAATAAAAATGTACCTGTCTCCTCATGGATGAATTGAGAATCTATTCAGTACCGCATGCAATCTTTAGTAAGTAGTACAAGGTGGCAAACAAGTCATCAGTATGGGGGCAACCCAGGGAATGGAGAAGAAACTTGGGAAAAACAAGTCATTAGTCCAAGCAGGTTTTACATTCTGTTTGGATTATTAACAGTACTTAACTGCTACAGTTTGAAGCAAAAGTGTGTCAATGACACCCTGTCAAGCAGCAACTGAAAGATATTCAAGACTAGCAAACAAAAATATCACAAATAAACTATCAAAATATGCAGAACATGGCACCAAAATATAGCATTCAACAAGTGGAAACATAAAATATACTTTTGTAGGGGGCAAGTCCTGCTGCAACCCTACACCTTTCCTAAATTATTCTTACTTGGAAGTTGCACAGCCTCATTTCTTTCCCCAAAGTTGTACAACCTGTTCCAAATGAAATAATGCCCCTAACAAAAATACTGTTGTTTGCATGATTTCTGAAAATATTTCCATCATCTCTGTGCAGCATCTGTAGGCCTTGTGTGAGGAGTACTTTTCTACAGAAATGTGTACACAAAGTAATTTTTCATTGGGCCATTCTATCATGAGTAAGCAGCTTATCTTAAGTCACTTAATGTTTTGTAACTTTAGTTGCACAAAATGCCATGGACCTCGCAGAAGGATTGCAACATAAGATTAATACTTCATTACAAACTGGAAAGGGATAATTAGCACTGGCAGTTACTCCAGCACATATGGGGGGGGGGGGGTCTGAAAACAGAATATGATCTGAAAGGAGTGGAACTCAAATATTTCTGACACAAATTCCAAATTAAGGAAAATGTAACTGTACTTGAAACATATCTTTATCAAGAGCACTCAACAGGAAGGACGAGTACTTATAGAGGTTTAGTTGTGAAAAACAGGCAGATGTGAAGGATTTTCAAAAGTCTTGTTTTGCAATGTGTAAATATTTTAAGTTAAAGCAACATTGGGGCACTGATTTATATAAACAGAAATACTGTTTTGTTGCAAATATCCAATCAGGCAATCAAACAGCGGCACATTTTGGTATCTCAGTTTAAAAATAAAATGAAAAGAACTACATTTCCTGGTTTTTCATTTCCAAAATAAAACAAAAGAAAAGAAATGCAGCCCTTTTATCTGTAGTCCCACAGACAGAGCTTTTTTAGTATCTTTACCCAGTTCACACAACCCCTCCAGAAAGCAGACCATCACAGAACATTCAGGATATAGGTCTTGCCCAAGCCTTAATTCCAGTTCTGCATCACAGGAATGACCTGTGGAGTACTCCACAATTTGGCCCCAACTGGGCTAACATATTTCACACCCCTGGGTTCTTCCTTCCAGAAGATCCTCTAGGTGAGGAATTAACTTAAGACCATGAGACTGGGAACTTTATTTTCTACCATGGTAACTGGCAATTAAAAGCCTATTATTGACTATTACAGAGTATTTATTCTCCTGGCTAATTGATGTCAGCATGCTCCCACATACCATACTGCACCCCATATTGAAAGGCACATTACCCAGTTTCTCTATCCAACATGTTACAGATGTATCCATCAACACAAAACAAAGGGTTTTGGATTCATGAGGATGTATAGGAGGTACTCAACAACCCATCAACATGTATGTTGGTTCAGCCAAGTCTGTGAGCCACTGTGTAGAGAAGGGGTGGGGGATGTTGTACAACTTCTCATTGCTACAACTTCATATTGCTATCAGTCTACTCATCCAATGCAATGGTGCATGATTAATGACCAAACTGAAGAATCTACCTAACAAAATAGTACTTGAAGGTCTGGAAGGTCCACTTTATATCTAGATGCTGTCTTTCAGTGCCCATCTTCTATCTGAATTACTCAACTTCCTGCTGATTTAGGACACATGGTGCTCCTCATCTATCCCACATTGGCATACATGATGAATTTCTCACTAATATTAGATGTCACTAATACATGTTCAGAATAGAGAGAATTTAACATACTCAGAATGATCTTAACTGCCTCAACACTATAGCACCTTTAATGAAGCATCCCCCTTGTGAAATCTGCCAAAGGGCAGACAACAATTACAAAACTAGACAAACTTTCTGCAATACCTAGCTATTCCAAGGAAAAACTTCACTGTCTTTTAATGGAGGACACTATAATCTAAATTCCAAAGTCCCAAGGTTTTTATGAAGTTTTTAATGGCTTCTGATTTTTTAGTGGTGGTCTTATTAACCTCTTCCTATAAGGAACATCAAGCACCCAATTAATTTTTCTTAGCCTTTACAGTACAGCTCATCTGTCTCCTAGATTTTAACACAGTCTGCACTTTTTGCAATGGAAGTGCCCAGTCCTCTGAATGAATACATTCATTCAGGTATACAGCAACATACTGGAAGTGAGGCTTCAGTATTTTATCCATGAACCTCTGAAAGGTAACGAGGGCTCCATAAAGGCTGGACAGTAGCACTATATAGTAAAACAGACTATCAGGGGTTAGAAATGTTATTTTTTTCATTGGCAGAAGGTGCAAGTACATCTGCAGGTATCTTTTCATCAAGTTGGTTGTGCTATCGAATTTCCTAAATTCACTGCAGAGCCTAAGACTTGCATCAGGTTTAAGAAAAAGAAGTTATGTTCTTACCATAACGTTCCATGTGAATTGTTCATATCGCCTTTGTTCTTACACACAGGTTCGGAGCCGATCCTCGGCTCCGAGTCGGCCACATCACCAGCTCCACATCTTCGAGAAAGCTCGAGGCACAGTGCTATCCCATGATCCTCCGGTGCTAACCCTCAGATCTAGTTTGCTAACACTTGAAGAACTCCACTAGTTACTGCGCCCTAGCGCACAGAAATGCAACCAAATTGTATAATACTCTATAATAAAGTAGAGGAGAAAAGATGCCATACCTGAAAGTACAGTAGGAAGCTCAAGAACACCCACATATAGAGAAGACTGAACTCAGCTCAAGACGTGCCCGTTCTCCCAGACCGCAGGACGGGGGATGGAGGGGGGGGAATGTAAGAACAAAGGCGAGATGAACAATTCACATGGAACGTTATGGTAAGAACATAACTTCTTTATGTGAAATTGTTCAATCTCGCCGTTTGTTCTTACACACGGGTAGCGTCCCTAGCTCCTTTATCCTGGGTGGCTCAAGGGAGAACATTCCTAAGAACAGTGGAACCAAACGTCGCCCTGTCTCTGGAGTTTTTATCTAATTTGTAGTGGGTAATAAAGGTATGTGGTTTCGCCCAGGTTGCAGCCGCACAAATGGTATCTAATGGTAAGCGAGCGGCATGGGCCAAGGAAGTAGCAACTGCCCTCACAGAATGAGCTCTAGGATTAAAGGGGAGCTGTTGTTTTGATTCTGCATATACGAAATTTATACAGCCTGATAGCCATTTGGATAAAGTAACTTTCGCTATCGCTTCTCCCTTTTTTTGGTCAGAATAAGATACAAATAGTTGGCCTGATTTTCAGTATTCCTTAGTCCTGTCGAAGTAAAATCTCAGCTGCTTGTGGACGTCCAATTTGTGCAGCATGTATTCCAGCTTATTAGAGTGATTTTTGAAGAAGGTGGGTAGCTCAATAGATTGATTAATATTTTGAACTGAACAAATCTTTGGAAGGAAGGATGGATTGGTGCGCAATGTTACTCTGTCTGGGTGAAAAATCATGTATAGGGGCCGGACAGACAAAGCCTGCAACTCTGAAACTCTCAGAGTGGAAGTGATGGCAACCAGAAAGAGTGTCTTCCATGATAAAAATTTGAGAAGAGTTGTGGCGGCTGGTTCAAATGGAGGCAACATGAGCCGTGATAACATCAAGTTAAGATTCCATTAGGCGACTGGATCACGAAAACGGGGACATAGGTGAAAGGTACCTTTCATAAAGGCTTTGCAAAGTCTGTGGGACAGGAGAGAATTATCTCCTAGACCAACATGAAAATTGGATATAGCCGCCAGTTGTACCCTTATCGTGGAAGTGGAAGCTCCTTCCTGAAAAAGTGTGGAAAGAAACTCTAGTATCTTGTGTACTGGAGCCCCTGATGGATCTATACCCTGTTGCGAGGCCCAGTACGCGAAACGTTTCCATTTGCTATTGTATAGCTTCCTCGTGGATGGCTTATGGGAAGATACAATGATCTGTTGAACTGCAAGGGACAGTAAGATTGACCTCGCTAAGATGGGAAGCGGAGCAGCCAAGCTGTCAGTTTGAGGGACTTGAGAGATGTGTGGGGAACTCCCGACGAGTGCATCAGCAGGTCTGGCACTGGGTCCAGAATCCACGGTTCGTCCAGCTGATGAGTTTGAAGAAAGGGAAACCAGATTTGTCGAGGCCAGAATGGGGCTAACAGAATTATGGTCCTTTCCAGATGTTTGGCTTTCTGCAAGAACTTGGGATTAACGGGACAGGGGGAAAAGCGTAAAGGAGACCCGGGGGGCCAATCGTGTACCAGTGCATCCCTGGGGGCGCCCCCCGGAGGGGGTAGTAAGGCAAAGTAGCTTCTGCATTTGGCATTCAATGGGGATGCAAATAGGTCGCAGCAAGGCTGGCCCCATCTGTGAAAAATCATTTCCGCTACTTGAGGTTTGAGGGACCACTCGTGGGGCAACAGGATGGCTCTGCTCAACCTGTCCGCAATCACGTTGGATGTCCCCGGGATGTGCATGGTTATCAGAAAGCGTCCGGTGGACACAGCCCATTGCCAAATCCTGAGGGCCTCTCTGCACAATGGATAAGACCTGGTTCCCCCTTGTTTGTTTATGTACCAGACTACTGACATGTCTGTCTGAACTGTCACTGTTCCCAGAGGCAAGGACTTGTGAAAGTGCTGCAACGCTAGAAACACTGCCCTCAGCTCTAGGACATTGATGTGCAGATTGTATTACAAGTTGGACCATTGACCTTGGACTTTTCTTCCCTGAAAAAGCCTCCCCCACCCTATCAGGGAAGCGTCCGTGGTCACAGTCGCTGTAGGACTGGGTAATACAAACGGTCGGCCTGTTAGATCCTGACTGTGCATCCACCAAAGGAGATCCCGTTTGCAGGAGTTTGTGATTAGGATCTGGTGAGACAGTGGAAGCTGTCGGTACGACCACTGAGAGAAGAGCATCCACTGAAGAATCCTCATATGCATTCTGCCTAGGGGGACTACAATAAGAGTGGCTGCCATCATTCCTAGGACTCGTAAGATTTGTTGTGCAGGGACTTCCCTGCTCTGAAGAAGGATAGTAATCTGACTTCTGAGGGCTGATACTCTTGATGAGGGGAAGATTGATTCAAGCCAGGGAAGTGTCTAAATCTGCCCCTATAAATGAGATACGCTGTGAGGGCGATAGTGCAGACTTTCCAAAATTGATTGTTATGCCTAGAGAGGAGCAAAGGTTGATGGTGTAATCCCTGGCTTGCACAAGACGATACTTGGTGGTGGCAGAGAGGAGCCAGTCGTCTAGGTAAGGAAACACCCGGAATCCCATCTATCTCAAGTGAGACGCTATTACTGCCATGCATTTGGTGAACACCCTGGGGGCTGAAGTGAGGCCAAAGGGCAGAGCACGAAACTGGAAGTGACTGGCTCCCAGCCGGAAGCACAGATGATCTCTGGATGCTCTGGCCATCTTGATATGGTAGTATGCGTCCTTGAGATCTATAGAGCACATCCAGTCGCCCTCCTGTAGGAAAGGAAGTATCGACTGAAGCGTGACCATCTGGAACTTTGCCTTCTCCACGAAGGTGTTGAGTTTGCTGAGATCCAAAATTGGTCTCCAGTCCCCTGTTTTCTTTGGAACTAAAAAGAACCTTGAGTAAGTTCCGGATCCTATTTAGTCCGCCGGGACTGGTTGGATGACTCTGTTTTCGAGCAGCCTTTTTATCTCTACGACTGCCTGGTCTCGCAGACTGGGTGGAACATCTGGGAGCTTTTTGGGGGCAGGTGGAGTTTTTATAAAAGGAATATTGTAGCCTCTGGTAACTATGCTTTTTACCCAGGAATCTGATGCGAGATTTAGCCAGGCCTCTGGGTATAAAGCTAAGCGACCCCCGACTGCCTCCAGAGTAGGACAGTCGGGCCTGCACTCAGGAGTGCTGGAAGGGCTTCCCAGAGAAAGTCTCTGTCTCCCTGATTTTGCAGACCCCCTCTCTTCCATTTCTTGCCCCTCCTCTGCCTCTGGAGGGGGCATCACTCTGAGTGGGCTGAAAGGATCCCTGAGTCTTTCGGAACCACATTTTTCTGCCTCTACGACCTTTGGGGTATGGTCTAGATGGGGCGGAAAAACAGACCCCTACGGCAGACAGGGTCTTCCCTTCTTGCTCGCACCTAGTGAGGGTCTCCTTTACTTTGGGGCCAAACAAGGAAGCACCATCGAAGGGGGCATTTGTAAAGGAAGACTTGAAGGATTCCGCAAAGGAGCATAGGCGCAACCAGGATTGCCTCCTCAGAGCAATCTCTGAAGCTGCCGCTCTACTCGATCATTCGGCTGCGTATGAAATAAGCCTCATGAACGAATTCACTATGGAGTTGAGGGTGTTAAGCTGTGCTGTCACTTTTTCGGAGACAGCAGCATCTGTGTTACCCTGGACAGCATCTCCCAGTTCCTTAAGGAGATCTCTCTGTAGACGCGTGAAATGCGTAAGGTAGTTGTGCGATCTCATGGAGAAGGTCGCAGAACTAAAGACGCGCTTCCCATACCTGTCCATCGTCCTAGAATCCTTATTAGGAGAATGGACAGAGGAAGATGATTCGGACATTTCCTTTTTAGTGGCTGCCGCCACCACCATAGTATCCACGGGAACTCCTTTCGTAAGGTAACTCTTGTCTTGGGGGGGCTGTGATATATTTGTTAGGTCTACAGGGGACCGGTTCCACTGAATCAGGCGATTCCAAAGCTCTACGGGCTATGAGATCCATTAGCCTCGTCAAACGGTGGGGTCACCAAGGAGGTAGAAGGTTGAGCCCCAAATGCCTTCCGCAGTACCGATTCGTCTGCAGAAGGGGTAAGGGATTGCCAATCTCCCCTCTGTTTCAAGATTTCTAAAATGTCAGCAAAAGAGACATCTTCAGAGGGGGACCATGGGGACCCTTCTGTTTCATCCAAATCAGTATCTGATGTTAGAGATTCCTGGGGAGAATCAATGTGCCTCCTCTTGCACAATCTTTTCCTCAGTACATCCTCAGAGGGGGCTTCTGGGGATGCCTCCGAGGAAGTAGGGGCACCCTCTGGGCTTGCTAAGGCATTGGGTCTCGACGCTTAGCAGGGACCGAAGGTACAGAAGCAGAACACAGACCCTCTGGGGAAGGAGAAGAAGATGTCGATGATGTATGTGTCTGTTCAGACAAGACCTTCCTCATGATGTCAAAGGCACCAGTGCCCCGGTCCGAGGACGCCACCGGTTCCACAGAAGCAGATAGCCTCCCCGGAACCACAAGCTCCGACCCTGAGGATGGAACTGAACTGATCTGAGCAGAGGCCCAGAGGGGAAGAGTCGGAGCCGAAAGTTCGGTTCAACTGTCCCCCACGGAACCTAGGAAAGACAGTCTGCTCCGAGATCCCCCGGCTGGTTCCGAGGGTGTCGAGGTTAAAGGTGTTGATAGCACTGCTGGAGGCTTCGGCACCGAGGGCTCTACACTCATCAGCTCTTCGATTCCTGGCTCCGACGACTCGACAGGTCTCGGAGGAGGATTGGTTGAAGGGGTGGGAAGGGTCTCGAGTTTCGATACCAACTGGGATGAAACTTCAATGAGTTTGGACAGAGCCGAGTTCTCCATTAGCTTCTGTACCACTCAGTCGACGTCGGAATCGGAAAGCGGCCTCGAAGAACGGGTCGAAGGGGCCGAAGCAGTCACCGAGCGAAGGATTGAAGGTGGTGGTAACTCCGACACCGGCTCCAAAATGGTAGTCTCGATCAGAGACAAGGACTCGACGCCCGACCCCGAGGTCTTTGGAGCCGGCGTCCGAATCTGAAAAGAGGTGCTCGGAGCAGAGGACTTAGGCTCCGACACTCTTGAAGACTTCGACCCCTTCGAAGACTTTGACACTTGTTCGATCTTGTCCAGGGCCTCTTGAAATTCGGGTGTTAACAACCCTCTGTCAACCAACTTCCTGCATCTTTCCAGCATGACCCTCCCATTGAAGGAATGACATATGGAGCAGTCTTCCTGCAAGTGGAGAGGGCCAAGACAGTAGACGCAGGAGGAATGGTTATCAGTTATGGACATCTTTTGTCCACATCGACACCTCTTTAAGCCAGATTTGGCTTTCTCAGACATTTTACTCTATACTTATTAAAATATACCAAAAACACAGCACACTAAATATATAGGAACACACTATATATATATATATATATATATATATATATATATATATATATATATATATATATGACCAAAAAACAGACAAGGAGATGAAAGGAGAGTGAACACTCGCACTCCGGAAGTCCAAATGAGGGTGTGAGACCAAAGAAAACAAATTGTAATAAAAGAAACAGTTCTGCTGAACTAAACAAAACGTAACCACAGGAAAGGTTAAGAACTGGTGGATTTAATTAACACTTGTATACCAAAAGTACGTTTTCGAGTACCTTCATCAGAAATCAAAATTCAAATACAACTTCCTTGAAAATACACACACCTTATATACAGAAACTAATTGTTGGTTTAATCACATCAATTACATAATTAAATAAAATAATTAAAAATGATTAAAAGTGACCCATCAAAACCATTATTCACATTCAATACTCTGAAAAATTGTAAAGCCTTGGGAATAAACATTTGGGAATATATTTATTTAATTTATTTATTTTATTTTATTTATTTATTTATTATTTACTTATTTTACATTTGTTAACCGGGCTAGTCTGGCTGGATACATGTCCATTTTCAGCAGAGGCCCGAGGAGAAAAGCTCCACTATCAGACTAATACACTATAATATATGAAGTCATTAATAATACTATCTATACAAATAAAACTAAAAACTAATATAGTATAATATGGCAAAATACAAATGCAAATACATTTTTCATGTACAAATTTGACTAGATGACAATCAAAATTCAGTCAGGGGCTGAGGAGAAAAGCTTCAGTATCAAAAACAATTTAAAGTTAAAACAATATCCATAGTAGCTAGTCATGACAACAAATAGGTCTTGGCTGAAAGCATAAAAGAGGTTAATATATAGTGTTAAACAGGCAGGTTAGTAGTGTAAAAGATATTAAAAGGTTAGAGATAGGTAAAAGGCAGAAATGATGTAAAGAGAAAGGAAATAATATACAGTTACTGTTAGGTATAGGAATTCTGGACTTAGTGAGGCTAAGGAACAGGCAGTAGGTAAAGGAGAGGGGGAAAAACAAAGATAGTGAGAAATATAAAAGGTAGCAGGATTATAGGAGGTCAGCTAAAAGACGCAAGAGACAGAAAAAACAGAGTGGTCAGAGGGGGAGTCAATACAGAACTAAGAACAGAAGAGTGAAGGTATAAAAAAAAGGGACTGTGGAAGTCAGTTTAAGTTAGAACAGAGGAGCAAAAGTACTTTGTTTGCCGGGCTAGTCCAACTGGATACATATCCATTTTCAGTGGAGACCCGGGGAGAAAAGCTCCACAGTAAAAACAGGACTTTGACTTACATACAGATAAATTCTTGATAAAGCTATTAATTATAGACACAGAAATAAACATAGCCATTTCCGGTTAGAGACCCGGGGAGAAAAGCTCCACATTAAAAAGTGAAGACTTTGTTTTGCATATAGAGGTACAATCTTGCTAAATTAAATTAATTCTTGATAACATGATAGGAAGAGATGACAATTTAAAAAGAGCATAGGTGAAATAGTCAAGTGATGTATAGGAAAGTGAAGTTGGGCTACACTAGACAGTATTGAGGATTAAGATTATAAGCTCAGAGGAGAAGGGTGAAGAATTTATCAAGTAAAACTCTCATAGTGATTATGAGGGGAAGGCAGTCAGAGGAACTAGAGATGTTATAAACATGTAGTTATAGGGATCTAGTGGAAAAAGAACAGGGGGAGAGGGCAACAGGAAACGACATGGGGTGTTTGTGGACTTATTTGGACTAGTCCGGTTTAGTACAAGGACATAGCCAATGAGCTTTTAAGAATATTTTAAGATTACTTTTGAACTGGTTGAGAGAGGTAGTTAGTTTTAGGTTATTAGGAAGGGAATTCCATAGTTTTCCAATGGAGTTAGCATAGAGAGCATCTCCACCTAAGTTGTTAGATTTGATAGTTTGTATTAGGACACTATGTGAAGATCGGAGGCAGCTAAGATTAGTGTAGGGGGTTAAAAGTTGGTTCAGTGAGGGGGTTTTCTCTGGTTCCTTAATTATTTTGAATGCTTCAGTAAGTTGGTTAAGTTTGAGAAGATTAGGGAGTTCTAACCAGTCAAGTTTCTTTAGGTTAATGCAATGATGAGTACGATACGGTTCTCCTGTAATGAATTTGGCAATATGGTTATAAGCAATAGAGAGTTTATTAAGCTCAGTTTTATTTAGGAAGGAAAGTACTGGAGAGGCGTACAGTAGGGTGGAGAGGAGGTGTGTTTGTGCTATGGTTAGTTTGGTATTGGGAGTTAGAAAGTTCTTAATTCTGTACATAGAACCAAGTTTCTTATTTACTGTCTTTATAGTTTGACTGATGTGCAAGTCAAATTTGAGCTTGTGATCTATTATGACGCCTAGTAGTTTGGTGTTGGTAGCAGGCTCTATGATGGTGCCATTAGTGGACTGAACATGGAAGGTCATATTATTAATGAGAGAAGGGTGTTGCCCTAAGGAAGTGGTTGAGGAGGGGAAAATTAATAGTAACTTGGTTTTTGTTGGATTCAGGATAAGTTTCCGTTCTGTGAACCATTTTTCAACCGTAGCAAAGCAGTTTTGGGTGGCTACCTGGAGATTATGGAGAGAAGCGTCAGAGCAGATTAGTGTGGAGTCATCTGCATATTGAATGCAGGTGGCTTTGGGGATGACTAAATAGAGATCATTTATAAATACTGAGAAAAGAAGGGGACCAAGTATAGAGCCTTGGGGAACACCTATGGTGTTAGGTAATAAGTGAGATAGCTTGCTTTGCCACTGGACTGCTTGTTGTCTACCTGAGAGGTAAGCGTTAAACCAGCTTAGGGCTGAGTTGTCAAGGTGAAGAGTTTCGAGGGTGTGGAGCAATAGTTGACCATGTCAAAGGCTTTTGACAAGTCCAGAAAGAGAGCAGAAGTAATTAGTTTGTTATTACGGTTACAGTTGACTGAGTCAACAAAGGAGAGGAGGGCGGTAGTTGTACTGTGATGGGGGCGAAAGCCATGTTGAGTTTTGGACAAAAGATTGTTGAGTAAGATAGTATAGGAGTTGCTTGTGAACACACCTTTCCATTATTTTTGCTATTGGGGACAGTATTGCTATAGGTCTAAAGTTTGAAATTTCCGTGGAGGAGCCACCCTTGTGAAGTGGGATGACATATGATATTTTCCAAAGAGAGGGAATTGTAGCCTCTGTTATAGTTCTGTTTATCAAGATTGAGATAGGGTAGGCTATAACATCTGATGCTATTTGTAAGTATTCGGCCGGGAGACGATCGGCCGATAGGCTGGATGGTTTAAGTTTCTTCAGTAGGCTTCTAATATAGGAGGTGGATATTGGTTGAAGATTAAAGCTGGGTGGAGATTTACTAATAGCATTGGTTATGGAGGAGGAAGAAGAAGGTAACTGACTGGCTAGGGACTGGATAGTTTCTGTAAAAAAAAAAAGAGTTAAACGTATTAGCTATTTCTTCAGGATCTTTACCAGTGAGTTTCACGGGGGTAGGAGTGGTTGGTTTCCCAGAATGAAGGAGGTTGTTAAAACCTGCCCAAAACTTCTTTGGGTTATTCTGATGCTTGTCCTGGAGGTGGCAGTAATAGTTCTTTTTATCCTGGGTAATATCGGATTTTGTAGAATTTCTAAGTTGTTGAAATTTAATGCGATCTAGGGGTGCTTTCGTGGTTCGCCATTTATCCCATGCCTTGTCTCTAAGCTTAATTTTCAATTTAGTTTCTTTGGTTAGCCAAGGTGCTGTGCGGATCTTTGATCTGATAAGACGGTTTGGTGCATGAGAGTCCAGTATCTTTAGGAATGTGTCATTGAAGTAATCCACACTCTCGTCTAGGGGAAGTGTTTTTAACATGGACCAGTTACACAATTTGAGTTCATCTAGGAATTGCACTGGGAGAAATTTCTTCTTATTTCTAACAAGTCTATAGATAGGAGGGCTTGTGAACATCAGTTTGTGTTTCATAATGAAAGTGACAAGGTGGTCACTAAGATCATTGGGGAGGGTCCCTGTAGTATAATTATGTGAATCTTTATTGGTAAGAATCCAGTCGATAGTGCTTTCTTTTTGCCTAGTATTTCCAATTCTAGTGGGAGATGTAATATTTTGGGAGTAGCCATGTAGGTTGATGGGTAGGGGATTTATCTGGTCAGAGAACTGGGACCAGTCAATGTTGAAATCGCCCAGTATGATGGTTTCTTGGGGGTAATTCGTGGCTAACCAACTTAGGGGTAATTCGTGGCTAACCAACTTAGGGTTAGTTCCAGGGTTTCTACATTTTTCCCAGGGGGGATGTAAACTAAAATGAGATTGATAGTTTTATGGTTATTTAGGCAAATTTTTAGGGCAATTAGTTCCATATTGGAGACCTTGGGAGGTTGTAATGGATTCAAGATGATATTCAGTGTGTTTTTAAACATTACGGCTATTCCTCCACCCTTTTTTTTTATTCGATCTACCCTCAGTATATTATACCCAGGTGGGAGAATCTCTTCGGCCTTTGTGGATGGTTTAAGCCATGTTTCCGATAGACACATAATGTCTGGGAGATGCATGGCTATTAGAGCATGTAGATTATGAACCTTGTTATTAATACTTCTTAGATTAAGATGGAAAATAAGGAGAGAGTTGGAAGATCTAGAAACTGATTTTGGGGTAGTAGTGTCTAGGTTAATGGTTGGGCCTGGGTTGGGGTGTATATCCCCCATCTTTGGCAATACATTTTTTCAGATGGACTATAAGTCTAAGTAATTTGCATAGTATCTTTAGACCAGATTTAGTAGTGGTTACTTTGGGGTATTGTTGAGTTAGGTACACATTATTAAAGTATGTTGCTGAGGTTGGGTAGTTGGTGGAAGAAATCAGGTAAGAGGGAAGATTTGTGTAGTTGTAGGTGTGACCATCGGGGAAGTGAATACCCAACAGAGTTTGATTTTCATACCTAGATGAGAAGTAAGGAATAAATAGGAGTAGAGCTAAAAGTGGGACAATAAGGTTCATTACTTTACACATGGTTATGTAAAGGGAGGCTAATAAAGTGGGGGGAGTTAAGAAAGCCTGTTAAGGTATTGGTAGATGGCCAGGATTGAGGGAGGAGATGTATTCAATTACAGGAGGGCTGTAATTGGTTCTGAGTTAAGTGGGATGGGTTTGTTAACGTGATAAATGTAGAGATAGTAGGGGCGGGTGAGATTAGGGGGCAGGGTGGGGCGCGGACCGAGCCCGAGCAAAGCGAGGGCGAAGCGGAGTGGGGATGCACCCGTCAGGGGTTTGCCAGGTCTTAAGGCCTGTTGGATGTAAGTACAGAGACTGCTGTTAAGTGGCAGTACTTTCTTTGTGCTTGAAGCCTGCTACAGTGAAAGTTGGCAAGTGAGGTAAAGTTTATGGCCAGCTTCATGAAATACACAGGCTAGTATAGAAAAACAGTACAGGGACTTGAGACTATGATATTTTAGGATTCTATGTTGGGAAAGGCTTTCAGGTTAGATGAGAGGTACTGTTATGTCACCTACAGCGAGACACTTTTCAGAAAAATAAACTGTAACAGGGTATAATTTTTACCCTAATTTCCTTGGGGATAGTTTATAGAAATATTGGTAACAGGAACCAGGCTGTGCATTAGCACCATGATAATGGTCCTTCAGCGTCACCGTTTATAGTCAGGGAGCCACGCGGTAAAATATTTAGAGGGGGACTACCTGTGGAAAAGAAGAGGAACAAACAGGTCTTTAGCGTGGTAATAGTATTTTCTCTTCGACTAGAAAAACCTTAATGCATAGGAATCTAACAAACAGTGAGAGGTAATCTGCTAGTCGCGAGTTTAATAGTAGGATTAATAACTAGACTCACACGAGCTAAGTATAAGTTCATATACCCACAGTAAATTTGTTTTGAACATCAACATGTAATTCAAACAGATATAAGGCGCCAATATTGCTTGTCTGCTGGGGCGCTTAAGAGATTAGTCTACACGTGTATTTTAACACCATATACATTGCTACTTTACTAGAAATAGTAAACAAATTAATATGTTCCTCTGACCTACGACTCAGTATATTTGAACATGTATTCTCCACAGTTGGTTAGGTGAACCAGTAACAAATCTTACAAGCAATTCAAAGTAGTCGTACTGCGTTGCAATTAAACAGTACGACTGAAAGCTCAATGCACTTCTACAAAGATAACCCTGGTGGCTAAGAAACTCAGTGCTTACTCCGTAAACTAGTGAATGTAGCATACAAATGTTTCGATTAGACAGACTGCATTGCGTGAGACAAGTTCGGCTAACCACTCAGTGCTCTTATACATGAATTAACTTAAGACAGTTATAAGACAAAGCATATACCTACAAACATTTGCGTTGATCAAATTGTAGCTAGTTTGCTATAAAGCGCTGCCGCTTTACATGATCATATTAATGCCGCTATCTTTAAATTTTTCTAATTCTAATATTTAATAAAATATAAAAATCATACACAAAATATCAATTCTGTATTAAACCAGTATTAAATAAAAAAGATTATATATATATATATATATATATATATATATATATGTGTGTGTGTGTGTGTGTGTGTGTGTGTGTTAATGCCTATATATGTTTGCATTAAAATGATATACTTTAAAATGGTGTACTGTCACCATCTAGTGGACAATAAACAGATTACAACTTGGCAGCCCTTAATTTTAGAACAGGAATGATAGAAAGCATTTCATTCAAACCTGGTTCCTTGGTAGCATCCAGTATTATCTGCCAAAATAATTCCCTGTATTCAAGTTTTGTTTCCCACATGCCACCCCTGATTTCTTTTGGTACAACTTCCAAAACAAAAAAGTAAAACACAGAATCCTTACAAACTTGAGAATGACGGAACAATGCATTATTTACATTATTTCTTTTAATTTCATAATAATGCTCATATATTCTAGATTTTAACTTCCTTTCTGTTTTTCCTACATAGAAGGAAAAACAGGAGTGGCATGTGGCAATATATACAACCCCTTGTGTGTTGCAATTAGCAAATTTAGAACAGGAAATAGATCTATTTCTACTGGGAATTGAAATACTAGCTCCAGTTTTGATATATTGGCATTGGGAACAGGAACCACACTTGTATGTACCTATTCTATGCGATTCACCCTTACTTTTGGTAGCTCCCCCAAACTCAAATATATTTTTAAGGTTCATATCCCTTCTGTATATACATTTGAGGGACTGTTTTTTTATGTATTCAAGATCTGTAATGTCCCTAAACCTATCCCATTCTTTGTTGATCGTTGTTTTAAGTATTGCAGCATCACCTGTATAATCCATAACAAATGCATTCGAAAAATTGTTAGTTTCACCAGAATCTCTCTGGTTGATAGAAATATCAGAACCATCCTGACCTAAAATGGGGGCAAATCTCCCTTTCCTACCTTCAAGTACTACCTTGTATACTTCATCTATTAGATAGGTGGGATATCCCCTTTCTTTAAACATATTTATGACATATTCGCTGTCCTTGTAAAAATCTCGATCCTCAGAGGTCATCCTGCTGGTCCTAATCAATTGCCTCTTAAGGATGTTTCTCTTTTGACCAAAGGGATGCCCACTAGAAAAATATAGATAAGAATTTGAAAATGTGGGCTTCCTGTATATCTTTGAAATAAAATGATCATCACATTTACTTAGTGAAACATCCAAATAAATGCACTCATCAAAATTTATATTATAGGTAAAATCCAAAAAACTTGTGGTACTTTTAATGTAATCCAAAAATTCATAAAACCTTTCCACAGTATCAGTCCAAAAGATGACTATATCATCCAGAAAACGTTTGTAAAAGACCCAACAGTTGACAAATTCACATTGATTTATAAATAGAATCTCCCACCATGAAAGTATAATATTAGCATATGTGGGAGAACATTTGGCCCCCATGGCCACTCCCCTCTCTTGCTTAAAAAATTCCCCTTGGAAATACATATAATTATTCTTAAGAATTACTTCCATCAACAAGAGACAAGAACTAAATACATCAACTGAAAAACAACCATGATGTGCCATACTTTCCTCGAGCCACAAAAGTCCAATATCATGTGGAATTGATCCAAATAAATCCACAATATCCAGGGTAATAAAAATGATGTTTTTGGAAAAGAAGTGAGTCTTTACTTGTCTTAAAAAAATCCCAGGAATCTTTTAACACAGTTACACCTTGGTTAAGATAATTCCTTTAATTTTATATCGATATATTTTGCTAAGGGGGTTGTAATAGAACCTTCCGAGGAAACAATGAGTCTCAAAGGGGGATCATTTTGGTCTTTGTGAACTTTCGGAATACCAAATACTGAGGGAACCCTAGGATTCTGACTAATTAAAAAATTGAGAGTATTCAAATCAATCGAACCTTCCAATAATAAGTCATTAATTAGTAAATTTATTTTAGCTTTAGAAAGGTTGACTTCATTAATGGAAACTCTAGTATAATTAGCAGTATTTTGCAAACTTTCCTTCATCTTAGACTCATATGAAATAGCATCCATTATCACCGCACCTCCCCCCTTGTCAGGTTGCATAATTCGGATGGCTTTATTACCCTTCAAAAATTCCAATAAATTAAGCTCTTTCTTGGATAAATTTGAAAACACTTTGTGTGAACCTACTGTATTCCTAATTTCCTTTTCTATGCCTTTTTCCAGATTTTTCAACTGTGGGTGAAGTGGTGGGTTAAATACACTCCTTTTCTTTAATTTGGAATGTGTGTTAGTATTAGTAACAGTTCCTTCAAACATGAGCCCCAGATTTTGTTTTCTTAAAAATAGTTTTAAGTCCACTATAGCCCTCGGAATACTAACTTTCCTTAAAGGAATAAACTTAAAACCTTTAACAAAAAGTTCAAAATAATCTGGAGAAATATCCAAAGAACTGTAATTAAAAATCTTGTATTGGTTAAACTCAAGAATATTCCCATTCCGTTTTATTTGGTTATCCTTTTGATCTAATTCCTGTAATTCGTCCTGTATTGATTGGGACGATAATGATAATATACAGGAGCCCGATTGCGTAACCTGTCCGATCTGCGAAGGGGGGGGTATGTATTCTAAAGGGATTTCCCCTTGGTTATCCTCACCATTAACATTTTCAAACTCAGTATCTACATCCACATCAGTATTAGTATTGACATTGTTATGTCCTTCAAATTCCCCCCTATGAATATTGTATGGTCTGGGTTTAGGATAAGCAGTCCCTAATCTATAGGCCTTCATGTCCCTCTCCAGTTTGAAGGCCTTCCTTTTCATATTTTTGATACATTCCTTTTCAATCTGAGAAAAAATGTTGTTATACAGAATTCTCTCTGATTCAACAGAAAATAATAAGTCATTGGTGATGTTGGAATTAACAGTATTAATCATAGTCACAAGGTGGGTCCTGACCCTGTCGTTCTCTGCAATAAATGGCCTTAGCTATTTCCAAGCCCCATTTGTCAAAAATATGAGTTTAAGATGAAGGAAAGTTTGCAAAATACTGCTAATTATACTAGAGCTTCCATTAATGAAGTCAACATTTCTAAAGCTAAAATAAATTTACTAATTAATGACTTATTATTGGAAGGTTCGATTGATTTGGATACTCTCAATTTTTTAATTAGTCAGAATCCTAGGGTTCCCTCAGTATTTGGTATTCCGAAAGTTCACAAAGACCAAAATGATCCCCCTTTGAGACTCATTGTTTCCTCGGAAGGTTCTATTACAACCCCCTTAGCAAAATATATCGATATAAAATTAAAGGAATTATCTTAACCAAGGTGTAACTGTGTTAAAAGATTCCTGGGATTTTTTAAGACAATTAAAGACTCACTTCTTTTCCAAAAACATCATTTTTATTACCCTGGATATTGTGGATTTATTTGGATCAATTCCACATGATATTGGACTTTTGTGGCTCGAGGAAAGTATGGCACATCATGGTTGTTTTTCAGTTGATGTATTTAGATCTTGTCTCTTGTTGATGGAAGTAATTCTTAAGAATAATTATATGCATTTCCAAGGGGAATTTTTTAAGCAAGAGAGGGGAGTGGCCATGGGGGCCAAATGTTCTCCCACATATGCTAATATTATACTTTCATGGTGGGAGATTGGAGATTCTATTTATAAATCAATGTGAATTTGTCAACTGTTGGGTCTTTTACAAACGTTTTCTGGATGATATAGTCATCTTTTGGACTGATACTGTGGAAAGGTTTTATGAATTTTTGGATTACATTAAAAGTACCACAAGTTTTTTGGATTTTACCTATAATATAAATTTTGATGAGTGCATTTATTTGGATGTTTCACTAAGTAAATGTGATGATCATTTTATTTCAAAGATATACAGGAAGCCCACATTTTCAAATTCTTATCTATATTTTTCTAGTGGGCATCCCTTTGGTCAAAAGAGAAACATCCTTAAGGGGCAATTGATTAGGACCAGCAGGATGACCTCTGAGGATCGAGATTTTTACAAGGACAGCAAATATGTCATAAATATGTTTAAAAAAGGGGGATATCCCACCTATCTAATAGATGAAGTATACAAGGTAGTACTTGAAGGTAGGAAAGGGAGATTTGCCCCCATTTTAGGTCAGGATGGTTCTGATATTTCTATCAACCAGAGAGATTCTGGTGAAACTAATCGAATGCATTTGTTATGGATTATACAGGTGATGCTGCAGTACTTAAAACAACTATCAACAAAGAATGGGATAGGTTTAGGGACATTACAGATCTTGAATACATAAAAAAACAGTCCCTCAAATTTATATACAGAAGGAATATGAACCTTAAAAATATATTTGAGTTTGGGGGAGCTACCAAATGTAAGGGTGAATCACATAGAATAGGTACATACAAGTGTGGTTCCTGTTCCCAATGCCAATATATCAAAACTGGAGCTAGTATTTCAATTCCCAGTAGAAACAGATCTATTTCCTGTTCTAAATTTGCTAATTGCAACACACATGCCACTCCTGTTTTTCCTTCTATGTAGGAAAAACAGGAAGGAAGTTAAAATCTAGAATATATGAGCATTATTATGAAATTAAAAGAAATAATGTAAATAATGCATTGTTCCGTCATTCTCAAGTTTGTAAGGATTCTGTGTTTTACTTTTTTGTTTTGGAAGTTGTACCAAAAGAAATCAGGGGTGGCATGTGGGAAACAAAACTTGAGTACAGGGAATTATTTTGGCAGATAATACTGGATGCTACCAAGGAACCAGGTTTGAATGAAATGCTTTCTATCATTCCTGTTCTAAAATTAAGGGCTGCCAAGTTGTAATCTGTTTATTGTCCACTAGATGGTGACAGTACACCATTTTAAAGTATATCATTTTAATGCAAACATATATAGGCATTAACACACACACACACACATATATATATATATATATATATATATACATTTTTTTATTTAATACTGGTTTTTAATACAGAATTGATATTTTGTGTATGGTTTTTATATTTTATTAAATATTATATTCCCAAATGTTTATTCCCAAGGCTTTACAATTTTTCAGAGTATTGAATGTGAATAATGGTTTTGATGGGTCACTTTTAATCATTTTTAATTATTTTATTTAATTATGTAATTGATGTGATTAAACCAACAATTAGTTTCTGTATATAAGGTGTGTGTATTTTCAAGGAAGTTGTATTTGAATTTTGATTTCTGATGAAGGTACTCGAAAACGCACTTTTGGTATACAAGCGTTAATTAAATCCACCAGTTCTTAACCTTTCCTGTGGTTACGTTTTGTTTAGTTCAACAGAACTGTTTCTTTTATTACAGTTTGTTTTCTTTGGTCTCGCACCCTCATTTGGACTTCCGGAGTGAACTTTTGATTGGTTTATATTTATATATATATAAAATAATACTATACAAACAGTCTAATGTAAAGTTTAACACTATCTTGATATGTAAATACATGCATCAAAAAAGGGAAAAAGTTAAGGCAAAAACTACAATAATATAAATATTACTGTCAGTCCTGACAGAAAAAATCCAAGGCCTTAACTAAGGTAAATACTGTTTTAAAGCTATTCTTATCTAAGAAAAAAAGACACTCTATAAACTAACACACTCTACACTACTATATAACTACTTTTAAAACTACTTTAAACACTATTTTAAAACTACAACTTCGAAAAATTTTGAAATATAATGAAAAAATAGTGGCCCGAGCCTCTCAGTATGCGATCTGCTGCTAGCAGCAAACTAGATCTGAGGGTTAGCACCGGAGGATCATGGGATAGCACTGTGCCTCGAGCATTCTCAAAGATGCGGAGCTGGTGATGTGGCCGACTCGGTGTGTAAGAACAAACGGCGAGATCGAACAATTTCACATCTAACATTACTGGACTGCTCCACTCACTCTGTGGCACTTCCATCACTCCTAGTTTGGCATTTAACAATGTCTCTTACTAACCATTTTTGTGACTCGGGTACTCAAGGTCTCAGTCTAATCTTTAGTTTAGGTGGTACCTCTAATCTTTTCTACAAATTCAGCTCTCCAAAAGCATTATCAGAATAGTCATATTTCTTAAGAAAAATTCTCTTTTTCCTGATTTTGCACTTTTGACAAGGATTTCACTAACTACACTTCAGGCAGAAATTTCCATGGACTCCGGCTGAGACATCAGCTTGCCAACTTATGCCAGAATGTTCTTTCTTCTAAGAATTCACTACATTAATGTAATACGATTTGCTTTCTTTCCTGACTCAGTCTAACCTTGTACTTCAATGCAGTTTTTTTTTCTTCTACTCACCTCAAACAGTACCTGACATTTACCAGGAATTTATTTTCCATGAAATGAACAATCACCTGCTCTCATGGGTTAAAACCTCAGTCTGGTGGTTTTGTTATAAACTTGGGGCTGTACATCCTCTGCTTTCTGCATGTGCTCCTTTAGTATGGGCATAACAAACTTCAGTCAATTTTGCAAACTATTTAAAACTGTGATAGACCACTGTATTGTCTTCCTCTTCTTCCCAAGCCTCCTTAGCAAAGTTATGTAGCCTCTGGGATGCCTGTTGTACAGATATTCAAATGGAGTAAAGACAGACATAAATGGCAGACAGTAAGCATGGAACAAATGGTCCCAGTTTTTGGGAACAATAAGTGTCTTTAGCATGGATTTCAGTGCTTTGTCAGGTCTACTTATCAGTCAGCCTGTGGGTGATAAAATGACATCAACTGTTTGACTTTAAAGGCTACAGGGACAGACACACTAGAATAATAATACCAGTTCTCTTGCAATAATTTTGGATTATCTTTACATAAATGGCACTACTTCTGGAAATTCTGTAGTCAAGTCCAGTATTACTAATACACACTGATCACCATTGCTAGATTTTACAACTAGCCCAAAGATGCCCACAGTGATGCTTTCAAATGGTACTTCTATAGTCCCTGAGTTGAAGGTACTTTAATACCCAGGATGAGATGCAGTTTAAGCACAGAAATTCTGTTTCTTTCATTATGTTTGGTATTAAAATTCTGGCCAGCGCTCTTGCTTTAGCTTTGCCCATCCCCAGGAGATCTCAAAGTAGAGTTGTGTAAAATCTTAGCATAACAGTAGATGTCCTTCTCTTCACTGTTGCAGTATTCATCACAATAAGATACCCAAGAGAGGGGCCCGATGTCCAGCCAGTACACCAAAGCTTTTAGGTTGTTTTAAGGTACGCCATACATCACACATATGGTCCTTGCATAGCATAGGGCATAAAGCTGACGTCCGGACCTACCATCCTCAGAACCCAGAGCCCCAATAGGAACGCCAGACCAAGGAAAAGAGAGGTAATCAGTACATCCAGAAGAGAAAAGGACCAGGGGGCAGAGGGGGGAAGTGAATACTGCAACAGTGAAGAGAAGGACATCTACTGTTATGGTAGTATTTTACACAACTGTACTATGTCTTTCCATTTCAATGTTGCAGCATTCATTACAATAGGGAGAGTGCCAAAGCACAGGGGGAGGAGGAAGGACCAGCACAGCTCTCCAGGAAGCCATGAAGGATGGCTCTAGCAAAACTAGCTCTAGCTCTGGAAATTGCATCCAACTTGTAGTGCTAGGTAAATGTATGCCCAGAAGTCCATGTAGCTGCCTCAAGAATAGAGTTAGTATCCAAATCCTTGAAAAAAGCACCAGCTCCAGTAGAATGAGCCTTAACAGAAGGAAGAAGGCTCTTACCATGAAAGGAGTACAAAATAAATGGCTTTAGAAATCCAAAATGGACACAGCGAATCCTAAGGACCTAGGATGAAAGGAAACAAAGAGGTGATCAGATTTACAAAAAGTTTTAGTCTTATGCGAGTTGTCTATGTACAGCCAACGTGTGTAGCACCTTCTCACTGGCAGATTGCAGAGAAGGGAAAAAAGTGGACAACTCATTCATCACTTTGGGCATAAAAGGAGGATTAATACGCAAAGACACCATGTCCTTATGAAACACCAAAAAAGGAGGACAAGCCATAAGAGCTTGAAGCTCAGACACCAGTCTGGCCGAAGTAAGGGCTAACAAAAATACAGTCTTCCAAGAGCACTGCTGCAAGAAAGCTGAAGCTGCAGATTCAAAAGGAGCCAGAGTCAATTTATTTTTTTACTAAATTAAAATCTCAGGGAGGAGAAACAGGCTTCCTGGGAGGCCTAATATGAAGGATGCCTTTTAGGAATTGTTTAGCTTCAAATCTTGAAGCTAAAGGAGGAGATAAAGGCAGACAAACAGAGATGGATGATAAGCTGATTCAGCATTGAACAATTCACACAGGTAAGACAGAACCAAACGAACAGCCACAGAAAGTGGATCCAGGTTATGAGAAAGACACCAAAACAGGAAACCTCTCATTTGGATAAATAGGATTCCCTAACCTCCTGCAGGACCCTAAGCACTTCCTCAGAAAACAAGGTTTCTATGTGGAATCAAAATCCTATCATCCATAGTGTCAGTTGAAGAATGGACAAGTGGGTATGTGTGAGAGATCCCTTGTCTTGTGCGAGTAGGTCCACTCTGTGAGGTAACTTATGATGATTGCCTTTGGCTAAATGCAGAAGAGGGGAAACAATGCTGTCTCAGCCAAAACGGAGTCATCAACAAGATTGTGGGAGCATCCTGTTGAATTCTGAACAGGACTTTTGGAATGAGGTTAAGGGAAAGTGTAAAGAATCATCCCTTTCCAAGAAAAAGATAAGAGTATCCACCTTCCAAACCAGAGGACCTGGGACTCTGGCACAAAAAAGAGGAAGTTGTCTGTTCAGAAAGAAGGCAAAAAGATCTACTTGAGGAGTACCCCACTGGTGGACAATGTCCAAAAACACACCCCTGTGAAGCATCCATTCGTGTGATTGAGCGTCTGCCACAATATTTTGACCTGAGGGAATGTAAACTGTCTGAAGAGTCACTTGACACTGGATAACAATGTTCCAACACCAGGAGTGCCAACCAGCAAAGATGACATGATCTTGTCCCTCCCTGTTTGGTTACATATCACATCACTGTGCTATTGTCTGTAAAATAACTTGAGAGGTCACAGGGAGAAGAGCCAGCAAAAGAGTTCTCATGTCTTTGACACTGATGTGGTCTTTTTGTTGAAGAGGTGACTAAACACCCTGCACTTTTAGGGAGCCAAATGATGCTCCCCATCTCATGTCTGAAGGGTCTGTGAACAGCACCTGAGAGAGAAGGGGGGTGAAAAGAAAGCCCTAGATTTAGAGACAATTGATGAATCTACCACTGAAATTCCTTCTTGCTACAAGGCAACAGAGAAACTACAAATTTGATGGGATGCACATGTTGAAGCTAAACCTGACTTCAGAAACCACTGAAACTTTCTCTTGTGGAGATTGGCCAGATGGAGCATAGGAATAGATGATTCCATGAACCCGAGAGCTCTCAGAAATTCCCTGGTTGTTACAGAAGGCAAAGGAAGAAGAGTTTGAAAAAAAGGAAATGAGTGTTAAGGCCTTGGGAGGAGATAGGGATGCCAGCATAAGCACAGTCTGGAGCCTGCACCCCAGAAAAAAAACACAGTTTTTATTATTAAAATGTGGAAAGTCAGGAAAAACCTGTAGTCAATAAGTCAAAAAATAATGTTGTGAAATATGGTGCAGAAATTATAAATAAAAAAAAAAAAATTTTGTATCTATTATTTCTACCTGCCTATAATGGCAAACAACCTTTTCTCCAATGTCGGCATTCAACATTAAATGAAACAGCAGCAACTGCTGGCGCTAAACGAAATAACAGGAGGTGATGTCAGACACCCAGGCTATTCTGTTTAATGTCTTCTAAAACTTTTAATTATACAACACAAGTTTTTACTGTTTTGCAGGGGGGGGCATGCCCCCCTGCACCCCCTACACATTATATATTCCAACTCTGAGATCACACTACAGTGAGGAAAAGGGTAAATTTCCCAATCCCCACTGCAGTGCAATCTGTTATCAGAATGCTGATCTCACATTAGCAAATGCATACTACCACTTGCTATTGTGGTTTCAAACATTTCCAGAATGGCATTACGGGAAATGAGAAACACGAATTAGACCTCCCAGTTTCACTTAAGTGCCGATCCACATTTTAGTAGTAAACACAGAAAGACATGGTCCTGAGGAGGAGTCAGAAAAGACGTTTTGAAGTTTATTTTGAACCCCAGGCTTCGCAAAAGGGAAATGGCAAAATGAAGATTTTGCATCAAGATCTCTTGAGAAGATGCCTGAAACAGGAGGTCGTTCATGTAAGGAAAGACTTGGATCCCCTGAAGCTTGCTAAAAGCAATTACAGGAGTGAGGCATTTAAACACCCTTGGGGCAGTAGAAAGGGCAAAGCAGAGAACTGAAAATGCCAGGAAGCATCAGAGAAACGTTAAAAATTTCCTGAAAAAGGGATGAATAGGGATATGGAGATAAGTATCCTTGAGATCCAGAGACACCATACAAGCCTGAGGAAGCAAACGAGGGAACAAAGTCCGAAGGGACAGCATTCAAAAGGAGGCACCTACAGAAAAGTGTTTAGATGAGAGAGGTCTAGAATTGGCCTCCAGGGACCCTCTTCTCTGGGATCTAGAAACATCCTGGAGTAACCCCCCCACCCCCCTTTGGGAAACAGGCACCTTTTGAATAGTATCCCAAGTCAAAAGATCTTGAAGCACCCCTGGAGACAGCTGTTCCTGAGGGGGCTGCGGAATTCCCATAAAAGGAGGAATAGCTTTCCAAACCATGACATGCCCCTGGCAGACAATGAATAGAAGCCAAGAATCCTAAGCAATCCTAGCCAAACAGGAAGAGTGAGACAGAGATAGGTGAAGAGGAAAGTGGCTGGGAAGAATAGGATAGTCAGACAGCATCTGACTTATCAGGAAAAGGAGATTTCTGAGGCACAGAAGTCCGAGTATCCTTTACATGAGGAGCCTGCTTGCCACCCTTTTTTATCCTTAGGAAGGCGAGATTGCCTGCCAACAAAGGCTGGCTTTCTGGGGTAATTTTTCTGAAATTTAGACACGGGAGAAACACGTTTAAGGTCTTGTAAAGCTTTGTTTTTATCTTAAAAGGGCTTAAAGCAGCAGCTTTGCCAAACAAGTATTATCTAGAGAGGCATCTATCAACTTAGCCTTAATATCATCACAGAAAGCTGAAGCCAAAGCCAAGAATACCTCTTCATCACTGACCCAAAAGCAGCAGCCCCAGAGGACAAAGGAAGCATCGGTTGCATCATAACTACACTTGATAGAATGACGAGCCACCCGGGAGGAAATCAATAACAGGGAAAGGGCAGAAGTTTTACCTTCAGCATCTGTAAGATCAGCAATCACCTGACAGGCCTGGGAAAGTAGAGCCAACAAGTACCTGGACATATGGGTCTGATAACTAACAGCCCTAAAAGCCAAGGTAGCAGCAGTATAGACCTTCCTTCCTGCCCTTTCCATGGTCCTGCTGGCTTTATCAGGAGGCAGTAACTTAGGAGAAGGAAGCGAGTGAGATGACTTCCCAGAAGCTACAGACACCACCGAGGGGTCTGCAGGAGGACACTTGTACAATAATTTACAGTCCTCAGGCACCCTATAGAACCTGTCAGGTTTCTTGAGAGCAGGAGTCTAAGAACCTGGAGCCTTAGAGTTATTAAAAAAGGCATCAAACAAAGTAGTCAAAACAGGAGGGACAGCAGAAGGTCTGGGAGAATACATCTGCAATAGCTCATAATACCTTTTTTTGTATCTCAGAAACTTCAGCACAATCCCCATTTAAAGAACTCCATCATCCTAGAGATAGTGTCCCCAAAAGAAATCTATTTAAGGGAAGTATCAGGACTAGTAGATTTCTCTTCCTCTGATCCATAATCCAAAGGAGAGGGAATCTGGGAGGAGTTAAGCATGAGATTCCTCATCCACATCTGCCAATTCCTCAGAGGAATCCTGTTCCCTGTGTCTCTTAATAGGGGGGGGGACCAAGGGGGGGGCCTGAAACAAACACCCTGAGGAGGTTTTAAAGCCATCAGAGCACTAAATTCCTGAGTGAAGAACTGCCATTCACTCTGTGGTTCCTTAGAAACTGAGGAAATATGTTTAGTTTTCTGCTTTTTCTTTAATGGGATGTCCACCTTATAAAATTTAGGAGGCTCCGACCCCAGATGGCATTCAATAACTGCAATAGGGACTTCTTTGTCTAAAGTTTAAGGAACATCCGAAAGCCCCTCAAAGATGATCAGCCGCAGTTCACCTTGAACATCCGAAGCAGACACCTGCACTGCCTCCACGGACGCGCCTAAGTTTGGATTTCTACCAGCCTCCACCACAGTCACAGCAGACGAATCCAGTGATGATAAAAAGAAATTCCAAACCTCTAAGCTGATGAAGGAACCAGGAACAACAAAAAGTAGTAAATAAGTATTACTGTTATAGTAATTTATTTATATTTATACCTTATTGAATTATATTTATATTTCTCTATATATAACTCGTATGATATTATTCTAATTTTAACATAGTACTGTGGTAGCGGTCTGTACTTTAACATGTTTTGTAGTTTTATTATACATAGGTAAGCTGGTCATTAATACTCGGAGATGAATGGATTAATTTTGTTGTTGGCCAGCATTTAAATAGTTTTATCACAGTGATGATATTTTAGTATTGTATGGTCTGATGAAGCGGAGAATATCCGTGAAAGCACTTACCCTGTCGCATGGAATTAAAGGTGTACTGCGTGGAACCATTGTGAATCCAGTGATGAAGCTGGGTGAAACTCTGGGCTATCACTCGCCTGGCTGAGATGTCCAGCGGAGGCTTACAGCATTAGATTCCAGCCTAGATTTCTTGGCCTTCTTCACAGACAGATGTCCCTTGGGAGAGGGAAGTTTCCTCATTCATGTCTTTTATCAAGAAGCTTAATACATTGATTTTCAAGACAAAGCACCAAAGAAGAAAGCCTACTACAAAGGGTCAAGGGAACTAAGGCCTGATAAACAGAACAGGACAAATGGTTGAGTGAAGCGCCAAGACAAAACAGACTCTTTGTGACAGTCTTTATGGGGAATCTGTCTCCCACATGGGCATTTACCCCTCTTGGATGACATGAATCCCCACAAGCAACAATATAGTAAAAGGAAGATGAAACAAAACCCCAGTGTTGCACTTGCATGCAATGGCTTGGTGAACCAGCAACGGAATGGGGGGTTCAGACCAATGATAAAGAGATGGTGTTCAGACTGGTGACAAAGAAGTTTGGAGGACGGTATGTCTGTCCGTCACCTTTATGCTCTACACTACGCCAGGAGCATATGTGTGATGTACAGTGTACCTTAAAGCAACCGAACAGCTTTGGTATACTGGCCGGATGTTGGGCTGCCCTTGGCACGGGATCATATTGTAATGAATACTGTAACAGTGAAATGGGAGGGACATCACAGGATTATCGGCTAGCTTCATTAACAGCGTCAGTCTTCACTTTATTTATTCTAAACAACATCATTTTCAAGTTAAGCGCAATATATAATAGGAACATCTTGATCGCTATTCTCCCCTAAAAGCTTGATTATGTTCTCTTGACCTATTTAAATTGTCATTCTCCCATTTTTTTTATTTAACCCCCATTTTATTTAAATTAACAAAAATGTGAAAAAAGGAGGCATGGATGGATGGATGGATGGACATGGTTTACTTGCAAGATCACTAACTTAGTGTTACTTTCTTTAGTAACCTGCCTTGGGATGAAGTGTGTAGCTTCCTTTCACCAAAATTAATGACTTTGCAAAGGATAGTTCTAGACAAAAAAAAATTGCCTTCAGCTTTATTATCTCTACTACCTGTACAAAACCCAATTTTGCTCTGTTTTCTTTGGGATTGCACTCCATTTATCATAGTGTGAATGGAAACCACCATCTCTCATTCTTTTTCTATCCGGTGTTGCCCATCTTCTGCTAGGATACCCCTCATCAAAATTAATCATTTTTTTCTTTCTTTACAGAGTCTGACTTCACTTGAATTTGCTGCTGTATACTACCATATCTGGATTCAGAACTCTGCGCCACCCTGCCCTGCTTATCTCATTTTTATCACAAGCTTTATCTGAGGGTTCTCACTGAGGGTCCTACATTTTCTATTTCTGAGTTGTACTCAAGGGCTCTCTAAATTCAATTTTGATTCCTATAATAAAATTTTTTTATAGTTTTGAGTTATTTTGCTTTATCACTGGAGAACATTTCTGATGGACAGGATCCTTTTTACTGCCCAACCACAATAAATTTTAGCCCTTTTGTAGCTTCCACACCATATGTGGGTGTCATGGACTTTCCTTACCCTCTCATTCTTATAATGAAAGCATGTATCAAGCTGTTGACATACTTCATAAGAAAGAGGTAAAGCAACTTGGCACAACTTTCTCTGGATTCCCTCTGCTCTTACATTTTCCATGCTGGTTTAAAATGATGAACTGTTTTCCTAATATTACTTCAGGAGTCAAACCGGAGGCCACAATTACATGACGTATCAATTTTCCTCGGACTGTTTGAATTTGTGTGTGTAGGGACATTTCTTTTTTTGTTACCATAAATGCATTCTGTACTGTCTCTACTTTTTGGATGCTACTAATCTTAGAGGATACTTTACAAGGATAATCCTGTTTATTTAAAGTGCAGTGGAGCTTGAATCCCCCTTTTAAAAATATAGTACATTTCACTAGCATGGTTGAAACAATTACACATAATGTTGACTCTTTTATTCTAGCTGTGGTTTTCTCACATTCCACTTGACCAACTTCATTAATAGTATTCATTTCAGTTTTTATTTCTCTACCACTAGCATTCTTTTTAGCAGTAGTACAGAATATAAGAATGGGACCCCCTTCTCACAAATAAGCCACATTAACATATTACTAGCAACTTTTTGTTCTTACTACAACTTTAACCTTAGAAGCAAACAATTCAATTTAAAAACACCATCATTAACCAATGTATATTCTAATCATGTTACTAGATTGTCAGAATTCTTGCTATCACTATACAAAACCAATTTTCTTACACTAGCTGGTAAAGTACTTTTAAATCTGTTGCTAAAATTTCATAACATACCCAACTTTAAAATATGGTTTTACATCATGTACCTATACAGTTACCAATATATCAACATTAAAAGACCAATTATAAAATGTTGTTGCTTGTACTTCACAGGTTATTCTAGATGTGGCCAGAAGTACCCAATGGAATCAATTCCCTCCATGTCCACGCATGTTTTGAGTGTAACTCCTGTCAGCTGGAATGGCAGGATTTTTATCCAGTATGTTTGATCGCAGTTCTCCATGGCAGCACAACTCCGATAGCAATATACAAAATTCATA